>NC_067398.1:664525811-664590811 GCF_016432865.1 Antechinus flavipes | reverse complement strand
AGCCTGAGATAAAGGAGGAAGACAAAGAACAGATTAATGGCCATATCCCCACAGGGCATGGAGACTTAAGTGAGGCTCAAGAGCAGGGTGAATCTGAGGCAGCTTCAGCCCCACCTAAGGAGCAGGTAATTGACTCTCCTCCATCAACTCCACCCTCCGGGATGGAGGGAGGAGAGGTAGTGGGGGGGGGGGGGGGGGTAGTGACAGCACCAGCACCTCCCCTCCAGCATCCAGCTGATCCTATGAGGAGATTGTAAAAGGGACTATTAAGGCCAAAGAAGAAGGGAAAAATGTATGAGAATTTCAACACCATATTTTTCCGGTAATTCAACAGTTTAATTCTTCAGGTCAAGAAAGTAGAAGATACTCATCTTTTGATACAGAAATCCTCAAAGACCTGAAAAAAGCTTGCACTCTTTATGGGGCTACATCAGCTTATGTTAAGATGTTATTACAGAATTTGTCTTTTGAAATCTTGACCCCTAATGACTGGAAATCTATAGCAAGGATATGCCTAGAACCTGGACAAAACTATTTGTGGCTTTCTGAATATAGTGAGCTCTGTAGGATACAAGCCCAACAAAATAGTCAAAGTGGAGTTCATGCTGCAATCACCTGTGACCTACTAACAGGTGTAGGTCCTTAGGCAGATGTCACAGTACAGATTAATTATTCCATAGCAGCATATGAGCAAATTGCTGCTAATGCTATCAAAGCGTGGGCTTCTCTCCACAATAAAGATGAAAAGGGTGGGGCCTTCACAAAAATAACACAAGGGCCAAATGAACCCTTTGCTGACTTTGTGGGACATTTGCAGACAGCTATCATAAGAACAAATGGAGAAAATGCAATAACAGACATTTTGATAAGGCAACTTGCTAAGGAAAATGCTAATGAGGTTTGCAGAAGAAATATACTAGGACTGCGCAAGGATGATCCTTTAGAGAAGATCATAAGATGCTGTGCCACAGTGGGCACAGATGCCTTTTATAACCAGGCTATGATGCAGACTTCCCAAAATCCAAACATAGGAAGACAGAGTCTCTCCTGGCAACGGACTTCCAGAGAGACGCGTAGATGCTTTCAGTGTGGAAAAGTAGGGCATCTGAAAGCTCAATGTTGATATAGAGATAGAATGGGAAAACAAAGTGGGAGAATAAGACCCAATACCCCATGTCCAAAATGCAACAGAGGCTTACATTGGGCCTCAGAATGTAGACAGATTCAGGGAAACGAAATGAGGGGCCCAGCCCCAGGGCCCAAGGCAAAAAACACTTGGAGCATGATGGCAGCCAATGGTGCACCCAGAGAATGCCTACAAGTCCCGTACCCAGACATGACCAATCAGCCAGAAAGCCATATGATGGGAGAAGGGGATTATGCAATCAACTAGCCAGGAAGCAATGGGAGAAAGGAATTACAATTGGGGAGAATAGAGCTGTATACAGCTGGGACAACTGAGATACCTCCTGGAGAGGTGAAATCTGTTCCTCTCCAGCTTATGGATCCCTTATCTCCAAGCACAGTAGGCTTGACCATTTCACCTCCTTTTTGTATGTACAAAACAGTGTCCATCCACACACTGATGTGGGAAACTGGAGAATGTGTAGATAATATCCCAGTCACTAATACAGGTAGACAATGTATGACTTATCACCCAGGAGAAGTAGTAGCATCAGGTTTACTCATACAGAATCCTAATAAGCAACCTGGTGATAGTCACTCAGATTCTAACTCCAGACCACAAAATCCAGGAATATACTGGACAGCAGCTGTGACATCTGACCGACCTATGCTCACTATTTATATAAATGGCCTACCATTAGAAGGATTGGTAGACACAGGTGCAGATCGTACAGTCATTAGAGGTGCCAGTTGGCCCAGTCACTGGCCAAGGATTAAAACAGATACCTATATGTCTGGAGTAGGAGGATCAATAGCAGCTGAAGTTAGTGCTGCCCCTATGAGATGGACTTTTGAAGGCAAAACAGGAGTTTTTACTCCTTTTATAGTTGAAAAATCCCCATCAATCTGTGGGAAAGAGACGTTTTACAACAATTAGGGTTAAAAATGAGTACTTCGGTTTTTTAAGCAGAGCTGCTGTTGAAGGCCTGCCAACACTTTCACCTGTTCCTATCCAATGGAAAACTGATACACCAGTGTGGATAGAACAGTGGCCCTTAGGTAGTGATAAAATTCAGGCCTTATTAGATATAGTACAGGAGCAGCTTGAACAAGGGCATTTACTACCTTCTCTAAGTCCTTGGAATTCCCCAGTGTTCGTTGTAAAAAAAGAAATCTGGAAAATGGAGGATGCTCACTGATTTAAGAAAAGTGAAGGAAGAGATGGGAACTCTTCAGCCTGGACTTCCATCTCCTACTCAATTGCCTAGAGAATGGCCTCTTTGGGTCATAGATAGTAAGGATTGTTTCTATTCTATCTCTCTGGATAAGGAAGATAAAAGATTTGCCTTTTCAGTGCCCAGTGTTAACTTAGCTGAGCCTTACAAAAGATATGAATGGACAGTTTTGCCACAGGTAATGAAAAACAGCCCCATTATGTGTCAAATGTATGTCGCTGCTGCTCTTGCTCCAGTAAGAAAAGCATTTCCAAAAGTTATGCTATTACATTATATGGATGATATATTGGGATGTGCACCTGAGGAACAAATGTTAGAAGCATGTCTACAAAAGACCATAGAAACACTAAGATACTACAAATTGTACATAGCTGAAGAAAAAATTCAAAGACATGCTCCTTTTCAATATTTAGGATACGAAGTATACCCTAAGGTGCTTACAGTACAAAAACTGTCCTTAGAGAACCTAAACAACTTAAATGACTTTCAGAAATTGATAGGAGATATCCAATGGATGCGACCAGTGTTAGGCTTGACTACATATCAATTGCAACCGTTATGTGACATTTTAAGGAGAGACAGTGCTTTAAATTCACCACGTCAGCTTAGAAAAGAAGCTCAAAAGGCGTAGAGAGAAGTTAAACTGGCTTTATCCAATGTGGTCAAAAGAGTCACTCAAAAACCGTTGGAAACATCAGTTTTTGCTACACAAGAGGCACCCACAGTCCTCCATCAAGGAGACAGTGTGATAGAGTGGGTGAACCTCCCAGCCCAACCAGAACAAAGCCTTACTCTTTACCCAGTTCTTGTGGCTAGAATTTTATTAAAGGCCATTAAGCGAGCAGTATAATTATCTGGGACAAGACCTGACAAGATGTACACCTTTTATACTAATATACAAATTAATGTGTGCTGTGAAACCATCCCAGAATGGCAAATTTTATTGGCCATGGCTCCAAATTTTACACACAGGTCTCCATTAAAGATAACCAGACTATTACATAGAGCTGGATTCGTGAAGAAAAGATTTCTAAAATTCCTCTTAAAGGACCAACTATTTTTACAGATGCATCCAAAAATAATATTTGCACTGTATACTTTCGTGACTTAATTACAAAGAGAGTAGTCAGAAGTCCTTTTCAGTCTGCTCAGCAGAATGAATTGTATTCAATCATTCTAGCTCTTACTTATTGTCCAGGAGATATAAATATAATATCTGATTCAGCCTATTCAATAGGTGTGGTACAAAGAATTGCCACAGCTCAAATAAAATTTGTAGCCTCTAATATATATATCAGCTCTTTAAGAAACTTCAAGAGCAAGTGAGAAAGCATCCAGGAAAGATTTATATTTTGCATATCCACTCTCATAGTGGACTTCCAGATCCTATTTTTGATGGCAATTCAAAGGCAGATAGCCTTCTAACTATGTTGGTCAATACTCCTTTATTTCAAGAAGCCCAGGAATCTCATTCTAAATATCATCAGGCTGCTAGAGCTTTACATTTATAATTTGGAATAACAAGAGAGGAAGCTAGAAGTATAAGTATAAGATTTTACACATCACTGGCATATCTTTTAATCCTCAAGGACAGGCAATAGTAGAGAGGAGAAACAGAGATATTAAGACACTCCTCCAAAAACAAAAGAAAGGAGGAGCCACAGGTAACCCTAAAAAACTTCTAAATCTAGCCCTTTATACTATTAACTTCTTGATTTTTAATAAAGATGCACTGGCTCCAGTAGGTAGGTTTTATAACCCACCAGAAGGGCAGTGTCCAGTGTGAGCAGCTCCACTATCTTTAGATAATCACCAGGTAATGTGGAGAGACCCATAAAGTGGTGAATGGAAGGGACCAAATAGGTTAGCTTCTTGGGGGAGAGGGTTTACTTGTATCTCTATAGGTAAAGAAGGAATCAGATGGGTGCCAACAAGCCATATTCGCCGTGTCCATCAGAGAGAGACAGAGCAGACCCTTGAAATGAGGAGAAGACCCAATAAATATCAGGTGGTTCTATTGCTAATTGTGCCCACCACTGAAAGAGCATGGCAGTTATGGCATTTGACTCATGGACATCAAAAATAGTTGGACTTCAAAACCCTCAGGAATCATTGGATTCTTTGAGACATAAGACTGTTGTAGGACTTGAAAGCTCTCAGGAATCATTGGATTTTCTGAGAAATGATAAGACTGTTGCAGGACTTCAAAATCTGCTAAAATCATTAGATTCCCTAACACATAAAAAGACTGTTACAGGACTTCAAAAACTTGGGGGGATCATTGGATTCCCTGACATGTGAAATAATGGACAATAGATTGATTTTGGACTATCTCTTGGCTGCTGAAAAAGGCGTATGTGTGACTGTTGTTTGCATACTCTCCTTCTAGAACTTCTGGAAATCTTTTACAACACCATGTTGATTTATATTGTTTGTTATACCACTACTTGCATGTAAAATTCATGTTTGTTACACCACATTGAGCCTGCACTGACTATGAGAAGAGTCATCACTAATAGCCTAATATTCTGTGCATTATTGCTATGTGCTTGTGTAATACCTCCCATGCTGATGGGTTTGTGCATACCTGTTTCTAATAAGACCCTTCAGCCCAGAAACCTGCTATCAATCCCCGCTTCCCTTTGGTGCTTTTTATCTCCCTTCCTGAGATGTCAGGGAGGGCATGATCATCTCCTTTTTAGTGCTTTCACCTCCCCTCTTGAGAAGTCGGGGGAGAAGGGGGGGTGAGGTTGTGATTACCTCTTTTTTGGTGTTTTCACCTCCTTTCCTGAGAAACCAGGGAGGATGTGATCACCTCCTCTTGGGGGCTTTCACCTCCCTGACAGGTCAGGGATGGTGTGACCACTTGTATTCTAAAACAAAAGAAAGCGGGAGATGTAATGGGCTGAAGCTGAGCAGATGTACTGAGGTCTGAGCATTTGAGGCTAATTACCAATTGGACAATACTCTATTAATATATGCTTGGAGAAAGAATGGCCCCATCCATTCTCTGTGCAAGTTTGATGGTTGTATAGGAGATTGCCTAGAAGATTTGGTGGGTGGAGGTGAGAGCCAGAGGCACTGCTGGCCCCATTTGTGATGCAATTGCTCTCACTTCATATCACCATTCCCCTTCACCTCTGCAAAGAATAAAGATCAGGGATTTTCCCTTATCCTGACTCTGGCTGATTTTAAAATACTCTAGGTCATCACAAGGAAGCCCAGAACTTACAAAGGTAGTATAATGACACAGCAAAAACACTGCACTTGGTATCCAGAGACCTTAGTGTCACAAAAACAAAATAGATTTTTCTTTGGTCACTGCTTTTTCTAAACAGGGTTTGAAACTTTATGTCTCATGTGTCTTCTTTAACCACATACTATAGAAATATACTTTCTAATTCATTCTTCCATCTTCTTCCATTTTGTGAGTCCATTCTTGCCAATTAGTTGCGGTATGTTGTCTTCTTATCATTCTCTTTAATGAAATTTCCTTTTGTTTCTATGATTTATTTTATTTACTTATTTACAGTTTTATTTTCCCTCAATTACATGTAAAGACCACTTTAACATTTTTTTAAAATTTTGAGTTCCAAATTCTCCCTCCCTTCCCCTCATTGAGAAATCAAGCAATGTTAGATAGGTTATGCATGTTTAATCATGCAAAACATATTTCCATATGAGTCATAGTTTTTTTTAAAAGAAAAGAAAAATAAAGTTAGAAAAAATATACTTTGATTTATATTCAGTCTCGATCGGTTGTTTCTCTAGGGATGAATAGCATTTTTCCTTCAAAATTGTCTCACTCCGATCATTATATTGCTGAAGGACCTACTTTGTATCAGGCATTGAAGCTTAAATTTGAGAAAATTAGATTTCAAAGGAAATCTTTGATTTTCCTTTGATTGATCAAAGGAATCAAAGGAAGGAAAGTTAGAATCTCAAGGCCTAAAATCCAGTATGGCTGGGGTTTTTAATCTTAACCTCCTGCATGTCATGGACCAATTAAGCAGTCAATATAATGAAGTCTATGGACCCTTACTTAGAATAAAGATTTTTTTAATACATGAAATTAAAATACATGAGATTACTAAAGAAACTGATTTTCTTGAAAAACAACTATCAAATTTAAAAGCCAATTCACAGACCCCCAGGTAAAGAACATCTTCTGAGTCAAAGATTATAGATGCTTTAATAACTCTTTGGGAATAATTTTAGATTGCTCTCCAAAACGGACTAGTTCACAATTCTAACAACAATGAATTAGGGTCCCACCTCTCTAATGTAAGTCACTTTCTCCTCCAGTCATTTTAGCAATCTGGTAGGTGCAAAACAATATCTCAAGGTTGTTTGAACTTTCATTTTTCTAATCAATAATGATTCAGAACTTTCCTATATGTTTATAAATTCTATATCCTTAAATTCTTCTTCAGAAAATTGACTGTTTATATGCATTGAGTATTTATTATTAATGAACAAGTTGTGATATACAACTGTGACCAAATAATGTGTTACAAGAAATGATGAGTAGATGACTTTAGAAAAATATGAAAAGACTTACACTAAACAATGAAGAAATAAGCAGAACCAAAAGAACCTAATATATATATGTATATATATATATATATATAAAGAACAATATTATTTTAAGAAGGACTTAATTGAATAATACCCAACTCTGTACAACTATAGTAAAACTATAAGATTTATAGTTTCATATGCAATCTTTTTTTATTGTACCACATTATAGAAATGCTTCTTTTGTTTTATAAATTAAAAAGAAAAATTTTTAAAGAACCTTTTTGTAGAAGAAATAAGCATAGAAGGAATGGAAAAATGCATAAGAATGAAGTTCAAAAGATAGGAAGGAAAATAATTCCAGTAGAAGGGAAAATGGGTTTTGTCTGAAGAGATCAATGTGGATAGGTACAGGCACAGGTAACTTGCCAATGTAGATTTTTTTAAGGGTACATACAGAAGAATTTTCTTTAAAAAAGCATACATACATCAATAGAACATCATAAAACATCCTAAACAATTGAACCCAGCCAAAATGTTTGTGGCAGCCCTGTTTGTAGTGGCTAGAAACTGGAAAATGAATGGATGCTCATCAATTGGAGTTTGGTTGGGTAAATTGTGGTATATGAATGTTATGAAATATTATTGTTCTGTAAGAAATGACCAGCAGGATGAATACAGAGAGGCTTGGAGAGACTTACATGAACTGATGCTAAGTGAAATGAGCAGAACCAGATCATTATATACCTCAACAACGATACTGTATGAGGATATATTCTGATGGAAGTGGATTTCTTCGACAAAGAGCTCTAACTCAGTTTCAATTGATCAATGATGGACAGAAGCAGCTACACCCAAAGAAAGACCTTGGGAAATGAATGTAAACTGTTTGCATTTTTGTTTTTCTTCCCAGGTTATTTATACCTTCTGAATCCAATTCTTCCTGTGCAACAAGAGAACTTTGGTTCTGCACACATATATTGTATCTAGGATATACAGTGACATAGTCAAGATGTATAGGACTGCTTGCCATCTGGGGGAGGTGGTGAAGGGAGGGAGGGGAAAAGTTGAAACAGAAATGAGTGCAAGGGATGATGTTATAAAAAAAATTACACAGGCATGGGTTCTGTCAATAAAAAATCATAATAAAATAAATAAATAAACAAACAAACAATTGAACCCAACAACCTAGTGTCCTATCAATCTGAAAAACATAAATTATTTGGGAGAAAGCATCCTTTTAGATACAAGCTACTAGTAAAATTGAAAAGTTGTTTGGAAGAATTTAACCACAACAAGCTCAAAATGATTATTAAAGATCAAACCATTAAAAAAAAAAGAAAGAGAGAGAAGGAAAGAAGGAAGGAAGGAAGGAAGGAAGGAAGAAGAAGAAAGAGGGAGAAAGAGAGTGAGAGAAAGAAAGAAAGAGAGAGGGAGAAAGAAACAAACAAACAAAGACAGGAAAGAAAGGCTGGAAGGAAGGAAGGAATAAAGGAAGAAAGAAAGAAAGGAAGGAAGGAAGGAAGGAAGGAAGGAAGGAAGAAAGAAAGAAAGAGAAAGAAAGAAAGGAAGGAAGGAAGGAAGGAAGGAAGGAAGGAAGGAAGGAAGGAAGGAAGGACAAAATCAGATCAAAAACTTGTTAGGTCTATGGCTAAGAAGGCAGTTCTTGACAAAGAAGGAATTTTTAATCACAAAATTTAAAGGAAATAATTTTGATTATAACACTGAAAAAATCATGAACAAAACCAACAGAAATAGTGAAACTATGGAATGGGGGAAATAATTTCTAAATGCCCTGATGAGTGTCTGATGGTCAATATAGATAGGCAAAGAATACAGATATATGAGAAACGTAATTTCTGTAAATAGGATAATGGTAGTCCCACTTTATTGTGCCTTAGTCAGACTTCAAATGGAATGTCATGTTCAGTTGTGGGTATCATGGTTTGAAAAGGACATTGATAAGCTGGAGAGTGTCTGAGCCCTATGACCAGAATAATTAATGATCTTGAGTCCTTGGCATATAAAGATAAATCAAAAGAAATAGACACATTTGGACTACAGAAGATAAGACTGGGTATTTAGCCGGGGGAGTGGGGAGGGGCAAATATATTCCAGTATAGAATGTGTATATGTTTAAAAGGAACAAGATTTCCTAGGATGTCTTCTCTTTTCCTTCTAGATTAGCTCTCTTAGTGATATCATCAATTCTGATAGGTTCACGTGCCATTTCTGCCAATGATTCCCAGCTCTATAGACCCAACCCTGATCTCTCTCCTGACTTACAGTCTCACATCACTATCTGTCTTTTGGACATCTCAAATTAGATGTACCATAGGCATCCCAAACTCAATATATCCAAGTCAGAACTTGTGGTTTTTCTTTCAAAATTCTCTTCTCTTCTGAACTTTCCTGTTACTGCCAAAGTACCACTACTCTCCCAGGCATCCATGTTCTTAACCTTATTTTCATACTTTGTTCCTCAATCTGATCTGTTCCTGATCTGTTGTCAATTTCTGTCATATTAACCTTCCAGTTTTTTCCTTCTCTCCTCTGATACAGTCACCACTCTTGCACATACCCTCATCTCCTCTTGTCTGGACTATCAAGTTCAGAGTTCTGACCCATAACAGGAAATACCTTAGTAAACAAAGTAGTAATAAAATAATTCCTCCATTAACCTTGGGCAGACTTCCACAAATATGTGTGTACATATATTTATCACAAAAAGAGTGGACACACATAGAAATTATGAGTGAGAGGCACCAATGTGGGGAATGCATGTGGCTATCATTCAAATTCAGGGAAAAGTCTGAGTGAATGGCATTCAGTAACACCAGAATGAATTAGAACGATTCATTGCCAAGGGCAGCATAGGAGGATATAAACAGGTGCAGTCAGAGCTAGAAGATCATTTATACATCTTTGACCCATTGTCCTACTGACAACTTGCTAACCAGCCATGGCCCTCTGTTGAAGCCCAGAGCCAATTAAGACTCAGGTTTACATATGGTTTTCAGGAAAAGGGCCTGCTGTGGCAGCTGGGGGTCAGAAAACATGAGCCAATAGAAAAAGGATGGATTCTAAAAACTAGGCAGAATGATTTGCTCAGGATGGGATGGGTAAAATTATAACTATACTTCATCAACACGCTTGCTAGAAAGTTTCAGCAACCATGTTTAACTAGAACTTTTAACAACTTAAACTTTAAGCATAGGTAAAGGAAAGAATCCTAGGAGAGTAGGGCTACAGTATCTTCTGGCATATTTGATGGCATATTGCAGCTGCCCATATCACCAATGTTGCAAGATCACCAATTTCATTGTATAGCTCTCGGAGGGCCTGCTCCCTGCAAAGTATGATATCTTCTCTGAGAACACTTTCATTACTCCTAACTGTAACCATTGATCATCTAGTCTGTAAGAAGCACTACCATAGCGATTGTACATGGTCTCCTGGTATCTATATACTACTTTCCTCTGCTAGGTTCTGGTCTTTGTCTCCTCAGGGAGAAGGAGCCATCTCATCTCCCGTCATCTAAGGTAAAGGTGTCAAAAACTCAGTCTAGAGACCACATTGAAGTCCAAGCTAGATTAAAACAAAATATTGAGAAATATTTAACAAATAAAAATTTAAAAACAAAATAAAAATACTATAGAAAATGGTAATATTTGGTTTTCTAAGTCACTATGCAGCACACAGTAATCCTTATATACAGTTTAATGATTCCCCTTTCTACTTGAATTTGACACCATTAGATTAATCTAAGATCTAATGACTAGAAAACTTCACTTAAGTGTGACCCTTCTAGCAGTCATGAGTGGAATTAAATTGGGGAGCCATAATTTATTGCTTAGACCTTCTTTCTGTATGGAAGGTCAGTGAAGAAAGTGGGTCTAAGTTAACTGTGAGGCTAACTGAATTGTGTCTTTCCCAAGGTACCTTGGTCCAGAGTTTGAATATAGATTCATTGTCTATATACAGCTCTATAGCTGCATCCATCCCATCTTGCTAAGGAACCAGATACAATTCCCCTAGACTAACATTAAGTCATTTTGTGACTCCTGTTTGGGGTTAGAGTTTTTAGTCTTCTGTTCTGTTCCAGACATCTATCTGACTCACGATTAGAAATTTTCAAGCTTCATGCTGATTTAGCACAGAAATTGATTTTATTCAGAACAAATGTTAGCTAATGAGAAGGTGATTGTTCTCCATTTATCTACCCTGGATCCCTACTTTTATTAAATCTATTAGTAATGAAAAACAGTTTTGTTGGTATATCTTAACCTTTGGGGAAAAACACTGGAAATTGTCCTTCTCAAGGAAAAAAAAAAAAAAAGAATGGGAAAAGTTCATTTGTTCCCTGACTATGCTTAACTGAGTGATCCAGAGCAACCCTATTAAACGTGCCAATTATCATTTCCATGGAAATGACTCCAGTTCTGTTCTTTCTGTATAACTGTAGACCCACATCTTCCAAATGTCTTTTGGATACGTCAAATTGGAAGCCTCCACAGATATGAACTCAACATGTCCAAAATTAAATTTATTAAATGAACTTTCTCTCTAAACTCATCAATTTTGTTGAATTTCCCCATTTTTATTGAAAACATCACTATTTCTACAGATTCACAAGTTCACTGCCACAGCATTATCCCAGATTCCTCATTTTCCTCCCCCTACAAAGTCACTTTGCCCCTTGACAACTTTGCCTCCAAAATATCTTTTGCAGTTGTTCCCTTCTTACTCCTTACGTAGCCACAACCTCAGTTCCAGTTTTTCATCTGTCTATATTGGTCTCTTAACATGTATCAATGTCTCAAGTTTCTTTCTCCTCCCATCCACCTTTCACATAGCTGCTAAAGTGATTTTTCCTTAGATATGGAATTGGTCACATCACTTTCTCCAAATTAGGAAAGATCTCAGAAGAAATCTAGTTGAACGTGTACCTAAGTAGGAATCCCTTGACACATTATAGGACTAAAAATTTTCCATAAATAAAAGACCACAGTAGCTATCCATCTCATTTTAGAGGTAATAAAATGAGTCCCAGAGTATAAAAGTGTCTTGTTCAAGGTCAATGAATAGCAAAACTTCGATAAAAACTCAAGTTCTCTGACTTCAAATGCAGGTCTCTTTTTAATATAAGAAATGTTCACTGACCTTAAGCTTAAAAATATCAGTAGTGAAAAATGTATTATCACTAATGAGATATCTCATATCTGTGGGAAGGGATTTCAGTTACCAATCACTATCATGAGGAAAGAGCCCACTTATATTATTCCTGTCACATACATATATTTATTCTTTTAGATAAGTTACCATAAAGAGTGTTTCATTAATTAACAATAAAACCCATTTATTGATTCATAGGTAGTTACAACCAAAATGGACTTTAGCATTTATCTATCTAGTTTGCTCCAATTTCAAATCATGAATGCTCTCTACAATAATCCACATAAGCAATCCCCTAGTATCTTGAAGATCACCAGTGTTGAATAACTTACTGCTTCATAAGGCAGTCTATTCCATTGTTGTAAAGCTCTTATTGTTAGAAAGCATTCTGCTAGGGTTCTCTGTTGTCCCACAGGGAATTGAGAAGCTCCAGGAAAGGAAAGACAATTCTATGACCTGCCTAATGAGGAGCCGTGGGGACAAGTCTCTATGACTCTAGAAATCACAAATATTCCCTTATCTGTCACTGCTCCCAGGACAATCATCTGTTCCAGGACAAGAAATAGTTTATTAGTGCCTCACGAAATATCATTCTTCATGCCTGAGGCCATTCTCCTTTCTCCAAGGGAGAGAGACTGGTGTCTTCCTTCCTGATAACATCCTGCACAGAAGAAAGATTAGTCAAACGTGGTTTCTTGATGATGACCAGTAAGTATTATGAGAGAAAGGGAGATGATATGAAAGCAAGGAAGGCAAGGTCAAGAGCTATTTCTTTTTTCCTTAGGAATCCAGAAAGATCATGGAATATACAACAAAATCAGAGTCCAGTTTGGGCCAGAGTCTGAGTCTTGAGTCTAGCTGAAATTCTAGGATTCACCAAGACCCAAAGCTGAGAAGAGTCATTGGAAAGAGCCCTATACTCAGAGTGAGGAAAACTCAGTTCAGACTCAAGCCTTCCTAAAGACTCCTTTTAGGATGTGTGATTTAATTTCCTTTTCTCTACTGACACTATGAATGGGATAGTAGCTGCCCTGTGTATTTTAAAGTTATATTGAAATTAAATATTTATAAGTTTGCAGAAGTATGTGTTAACCTTAGAGCATTTTTTTTAAATAGCTGTTATTATCGTTACAGTAGGAGGGACCAGAGGCCAGTATGCATCAGTGCTTTTAAGTTAATCTATCCCAGATTCCAGAAAGACTTTGAGCAACAACACATAAAGAATTTCCCATTGTGATGCCTACCAAAAACAGAGGGGCTCATGTCCTGTTTCCAAAGACAGAAACTGGGGCCATGGTTAGGTCTTGTCACACAAGGATTTTGACTCTACAAAGCTGAGAGAGGTCTAGTAGACTAAGCTTTGCATTACCCAGAGAGCTGCACTACCCACAAAGCTATAAGTAAGATGTGTCAAAGAAGAATTATATTTCCTATAAAAGTTAATGAGGTGCTAAATCTATTTTTTATAAGCAAAGGTAGTATAAGAAGAGAGGAGAATGCAGGAGGATTGGAATTTCTAGGTCCACTGTCAAGGAGAAAGTTATGACAACTTGAGAAGAGCTAAAAAACTGGATTGAGGTACAAGCAATTGAAGCAAGCAGGAATTCTCAGGGACCCTAGAAAAGAAAAGTAAAAATCATTTTTCTTATGAGTGATACTGTTAGACCTCTTGATACTGGGATGTTGCAACAGACTGTATCAGAATTCCTAGCTTTTAATCCTCGCTGTGTCACTATCTGTGTGACTTCAGACAAGCCATTTTTATTCCTCATATGATTCAGTGTCATTATTTGTAAAAACATGTGGTTGGAGTAAGATTATTTAGATACCCTATGTTATAAAGATGTAGCCATTTTGGCATTTTATATTCTAGGACTTTCTATCTTCTGATACTCTATTTGTACTTTAAGACCCCTTTCAACAATAGAAATTTGTTTCATTAGGTGAATTTTTTCTTCAATTCCCTTTCTCTCCTCAAGCCAAGGACTTCCATACCTCTTCCTTAAGTCCTAGAATAAGTCTGATGCTTATTTTTCACTAGTACAGAATTCAACCACAGGAGAAGCTCTTTCTAGGTTGCTTAAAGAGTGATAGATCTATGGTAGTTTCTTGTCTTTGCCTCACATTAAATAAGAAACATTTATTAAGTACTTTTTGCCAGATACACTCATCTATGTCATCTTGGACATGTCACTTCTGAGCATCAGTTTCTTCAGCTGTATATAGTAAAAGGCAAGATGATTTTAAGATATCTTTCAAATCTAAATATGACCTTCATCTTATAATCCTATCTGGAAAGTTTATCCAGCTATGAGGCTCACATAATTAATTCCATGGAAACTTCAATTTGAGATCTAGAAAGAAAATATAACATCTGTTGCCTTATTCCTACATTTGGCATCATCTCCACAAAGATAATATTTTTTCCCATATTTTCTGATCTTTTCCATTTTCCTAAATTTTTTGTCTTGTTTATTGATCCCCACTGGACTATTTTTTGTTCTTTCAACTCAAATCATCAGCACTACCAAAAGTCTTGCCTATTGTTCCAAACTACAAATATATAAATTCTTAGTGCATTCTAATTCCTATGAAGTCCAGTATTTTATCAGTGAGGGTATGTCTTCTATGGACATAGATGATAACACTCTCAGGAGTGGTAGACACTTGTGAAGAACTTCAGTGACCAAAAAAGATTCTTCACTCATGTTCAATCCAGTTATGATCTGCTAACTAACTGGTCGATGTATTATAACCATAAAGTCTATCAGTGGCTCTCTATAAATAGCATCCTATAAAAAAATTCATATATTGATTATGAGCCAGTAATGCATCTCAGATTTAAATAAATTTGCATAATGCATTTAACCATATTTTCATGCTCACATCTTCCCACATTACATTTATTCATTCTTAACTACTTCATTTTTCAGACTAAAAAATGCAGCCTGAAAGATAAAGAATAAGTGTTAGAGCTTGAATTTGAATTCAGGTCTCATGACTCCAAAACTCTTCATTCTTTCTAAAACATTACATTTTATCATATCTTTGGTTCTATCGATTCTACTATTCCTTCCATATTATTTACAATTTTTTTTTTTTTTTTTGCTGAGGCAATTGGGGTTAAGTGACTTGCCCAGGGTCACAGAGCTAGGAAGTATTAAGTGTCTGAAAAGAGGCTTGAACTCTGGTCCTCCTGACTTCAGGACTGATGCTCTATCCACTGAGCTACCTAGCTGCCCCTATATTATTTACAATTTTTAATATATTGCTTATTGCTAGAGATTCAAGATTAATTTTTTCCTGAACTCTGCAAGCAATGGACATCTTTCCTTACCCTCATTTTGTTCTATAATCTGCCTCCATATGCTAAGCCTTAAGTCACTAAATATTTACTAATATTCCCTGATGAGTGATTGCTATTGTCTATCTTACATTATACCTCTGATAAGCTAAATTAATTGCCATTCCCTGATGACATTATGTGCCTACCTATCTCTAGGTCTTTCACATAGAATCACCTATTTCTTGAACATACTTTTCCAAAACCAAATAGTCCTCCCTCAAAGCCTACCTTGATAACTTTCTTCATGAAAATTTCCTTAGTGTCTCCAAAGAGAGATGATTCTTCCCTCTAAAATGTCTCATTCATTTTCATTTAACTTGTTCTGTTCTCACATTCTGCATAGAATCACAATGTTGGAATAATGTCAGTCTGAAAAAGATAAAATAGCATTGGTCTTAGAGTTAGAAGAACTTAATTTGGAAAAAAAATTAATTAATAAAACTGTATGCTACAAAATAATGCTGAGTAATCCTGTCCTTGTGAAAAAAAAATTAAGACAATATACATAATTCATTTCATTGAAGAAGTTAGGGACTGAGAAATAGCAAATATATTGCCAGACCCAATAGATGTATTTGGTTAATTTTGATGAGTTGTCATTTTCTAGAAAAAAATGTGAGTCGCTATTGTTCAATTCAGAATATGATTAGGATTTCCTCCTATCAATGCAGATCTTAAACTGTCCATCTCATAAAATACAGTTTCATTAGATTTTTATCCCCAAAAAAGCACCAAGCAAGGACTAGCATCTGATGGATATCTTTGCTTGAGACTTTTTTGAGCTGGGTAGAATGTAACATAGATTAAACTCTATTCTCCTGACTTTGAGAATCTAAGATTACCTACTTGCCATGATGAAAAGTTGAGTAAATAAATAATTAAACAGTGTTTGAATAATCAAAATTATAATACATAGAACATAATATTAACATATCTTGCTGATCATACATAATCAGGACAAGGCAATATTTTGATTTTTAATAAAAATTTGGGCCTATATACAAGGAATCACACATGTGTGATTTATTGGTTACAACTAGATAAGATATGCTTTCGCTATAGCCAAAAAAAATGCTCATTTCAAAAGATTATTGAGAAGTCATATGTCTATAGGAGGTATCCAGGAAATAATATTATTGGGAGCTTATAGAAATTACCTATATATAAATATCTGAAGAAAATCACTCAAAAGAGAGATTAGATTGTAGAGAGAACTCTGTGGAGAATTACATTTGAAAAAGGTATACCTGAAACAAGGTGTTAACTCAGAGGGATTAATGAGACAATGGTTATCTAGTTTACATGTATACTTAGTACTTAGCATGGTGATACAATGGTTCTCTAAGTTCACACATGCATAGTGTGCTGTAATGATGTAATTGTAATAGAGTGTATGAGGAACAACAAGGACTGGAAGAGAGGCATTTCATCTCCTACTATTCTGGTGGCTCTCCTGCCTTCTGTATTCTTCCACTAAGATCAAGGACCATGTGAAGTCCCCCCAGAAAGCTAGTGTGGCGCCAGGGAAGCCTCTGTTGCATTTTAAACATAAGGTTTTGAGTTTTATTCTCCCACCCTGTCCTCTCACTCTATCTCTATAGTAACATTGAGCTTTCAGATGCCCTACTTTATCACATTGAAAGCATTGACAAATCTCTCTGGAAGTCCCTTGCCATGAGGGACACTGTCTTCCCATGTTCTGCATCATCACCTGGGTATAAAAGGCATTTGTGCCCACTGTGACACAGCATCTTATGATCTCCTCTAAAGGAGTATCTTTTTGTAGTCCTCGTATAATTCTTCTACAAACCTCATCAGCTTTTTCTCTGGCAAGTTGTTTTATTGTTATTCCTGTTGCTGCATTTTCACCAATACTTTTATGACAGCTGTCTGCAGATGTCCCATGAAATCAGCAAAGGGTTCATTTGGACTTTGCTCTATTTTCGTGAAAGCTTCCTTTTTTTTTTCTTTGTTGAAAATTTTACTTAAACTTGAAGACTTTACAGCAAGATAGTACCTTCCATAGCTTATATCTTATAAGCATAGATTTTTAGAATTTAAGATCACTTCTACACTATAATTGGGCATCAGGAAAGAATAACATCTGTAAAATCTTGGTTATGTTTCTGGAGGTCCTCCGGAATGAGTTTTGGCTTCAGTGGAGGAAGGCAGGAAACAGGCGAGCCACCAGAGGCTGGTCAAGTCTTCTCTCTCAAAGTGCAGGAGGGAGGAGAGCCACCATGAGGTTGATCAAAGATAGAATCTCTCTCATCTCAGTGGAGAAGTGAAGGAGACAGGACAGTCACCATGAGAGTCTTTTTCTTCGAGTCTCATTAGATCTTTTGTAAAAAGCAAGAGAAAAAACTGAAAATGGTCAAATTTTGCTCGTATGTGAATACACATTTTCTATAATTTTTATAATGGTTGTAACATCATTTATTCTCTACTATTGGAGATTTTTGCTAGGTATAGTTCAGGTAATTTCTGGTCTGGGTAGATACTGAACTTTTCCAGGAGAAAGACCTTACATTTCTGAGTGCTAAGAGCCTATGCATGGGAACAATCAGATCCCTGGCCATGGTGCTGACATGTGACCTATTCCAAATAAACAAGCTGCTCTTTCCTTGAAATTGTTGCTATTTCAGTGACATGGTAGCAGAACCTATGGTGGCAGGTTTGAAGATCAGCATTGCCTCTAGAACCCTGAAAGGAAACCCTACTTTTTTCTGATTGCCACTTACATACTTTTTCCTAAGAATATTAAGGGGTTTTCACTAGAGAAGTAGCTCTAGGAAATCTGAGAGAAAATATCCTTTTATGGAATCTGACCTATCCACTTAGTTAATATCCTATCAGACCATGTCACCTTAATGTCCCGATGTGTTTCCAATATGGTGTATCCTGTTTTTCTTTGTGTACAGAAAAGAACAATTAATCAAAGACCCCAAGCCCTCTCCCAATTGAGGCAATCACTAACTTTTGTATTTTGTAGTGATATCTTTATGACATCTGAGCTCTATGTCCCACATCTTTTGAAAGGGAGAAGGTATTATTTCATCAGATTATGGAAAGCCTTAAATGCCACTCAAAGGAATGTATCTTTTGCTTGGTAGGAGGCAATGAAGGTTTTTGAGCAGAGAGAAACAGTGCATTAAGGAGATATTTGAAGGCAAGATTTGGGTAGAGTATGAATTTCCATGGATTAATTGACAGCTGTTAGGAGAAAACTGCAACATTCATTCTGGTGATAGTGAGGGTTTGTTCTAAGATTATGACAATGGGAAAAGAGAGGAGTGGATTTCAGATATATGTTGGACATGACCTTAACAGAACTTGACATCTGATTGAAAGTAGAAAATAAGGAAGAAAAAATATTCAATAATTACACCAAAGTTTCAAATCACGAATGGTTAGTGATACTATGAACAAATGATGATTTAAGCTTTGCCTGAAGAGCTTTAATGATAGGAAACTCACTGAATCCTGAAGAACATTCCATTTCATTTCAGCATACATCGGATTTTTAGGAAATTGTTCTTTTATATTGAGCCCAAATATGCTTTCCTGTAACTTATATATTGATCTTTCTATCTTTTGAAAATGCCAATAGAGTGAATGCATTGAATGTTATATTTCAAAATATCTTCCTTGTATAAGCTCAAGCTTTTGGATACCTTGTTTCTTGGGTATACACATCACTTTAGACAAGGGCTTCAAACATTTTCCACTTGTGATCCCTTTTTTACCCAATAAATTTTACATGATCGCAGCTATATAAATATATAAAATAGGTAGGCAACTCAACCTGTAGTGCTGGCAATTATAATTTCACAACTCCCACATTCAATTATAGAACCCCTTAAGGGATCATGACCCACAGTGTAAGAAGATTTCCTTTAGAACATATCAACCTTTAATAATCTCCTTGGATCCATGGATGAAGCAAAGCTGCTGATAATTTCAGAATCTTGGATTCACAACCTCTCTCTGGTCTCTGTCTTTGTTTTTTGTTGTTGTTGTTTTTTTTTGTGTGTGTGGGGAGGGTCAATGAGTCATGTTGATGCAGGTGCTCTTTTGCTTTCTTATTATCCCCCAATTCTGAAAGCCCCTTCAGCAGAACAAACTTCCCATATCTCTCTCATCTCCCTCTCTCTTTTCAGTGTCCTCCTCCCTCCCATAACTGGGAACCCTTTCCAATTGAGCAGATTTTGTTCTCACTATACATCTTCTTTTTAAAATATATATCCAACATTTTATTTTTTAAAAACATTGAATATCAATAGAACAACTTAAGCTTATTGATCAGCTATTTATATTTAAGTGAATAATTTCAATGTATAAAATATTAAACAACTCTTGTTACTTCTTCCAATACCTCATCAAAATTCCATTCATTATCTTTCACTTTGCTTCTTCTATGGTCATAATGATTGTGTTCTCCACTCATATAGCTTTATTTTTTCATATGGCATTATTTGATAAATGTCTAACTGAAGTTCTTTGTATTCTTCATAATTGAATTATATTATTCTATAAAAATTTAACACAATTTATTTAACTATTGTCCTATTGTAATTGTTTCAATGTTTTTATTCTTGTATTTATATTTAATAATGCTATGAAAATATTTGAATCGATAGTGTTAATACTCTCAGAATACTTTCCCCAAAATATAGTTATTAGAACAATATATATTATTGTGCAAAAATATTTTAGAATTTTGCAATTCCACCTGCAAAGAATGAGCACATCTATTTCTGCTCAAACTTACTGATATTAAATTTGGTTATTTTCTGCCTATTTCATGTGCTTAAGGTAGAGCCTCAAAAATGTGTTACTTTCTGATTATTGGTGAAATTGAATATTTCCAAATAATTATCAGAAATTTGAAGAATTTGTTTTCTTTGACTATACATGTGTGTAACACAGATCTTGTTTTTCTTGCTTTCTCAATTGGGTAAAGTAGGTGAGAGGGAAAGAATGCAGATCTCAAAATAAAATAACATTTAATTTAAAACAATTTGTTTTCATTTTTTGAAAGTTGTTATCATGCTGTTTGAGGATGTATTCTGATGGAAGTGGATCTCTTCGATAAAGAGTGCTAATTCAGTTTCAATTGATCAAGGATGGACAGAAGTAGCTACACCCAAAGAAAGAACACTGGGAAATGAATATAAACTGCTTGCATTTTTGTTTTTCTTCCCAGGTTATTTATACCTTCTGAATCCAATTCACACTGTGCAACAAGAGAACTGTTTGGTTCTGCACACATATATTGTATCTAGGATATACTGTAACCTATTTAACATGTAAAGGATTGCTTGCTATCTGAGAGAGGGGGTACAGGGAGGGAAGGGGAAAATCGGAACAGAAGTGAGTGCAAGGGATAATGCTGTAAAAAATTACCTTGGCATGGGTTCTGTCACTAAAAAGTTATTTAATTTAAAAAAAAAGAAAGTTGTTATCATGTTTTATTGAGATGATTGCTATTGTGACTTTTAAAATACCAATTCCTTATATATATATTTGGGTGTTGAATTATTATCTGCCACAACTACACTTCCCCATCCATTGCGGGGGGGGGGGGGAGGTGTTTGGTTGGTTTTTTAAAAATTACATTATTTTACTTTAAATATTTTTTTCTTTTATATTGGAAAGAACATCTATTTGGATACAATTAATCCTTTATTGAATTATTGATCATCTCCCTTTCATAATTGGGATGAATGTTCTAAACTACTTTCCTCCATCATTTTGTTGTTTTATATTTTATATAATTTAATGTTTAACTCAATATATTTTGACTTTAAAGGAATATTACCCCTGAGAAGAGTTTTCATAATTTGGTTTCTAACTTACTCAAGTTCTAAGTATGGTTTATAGAGTTCCCAAAGGTGTGAGAGCTGAAAAATAATTTAGAGATCACTTAGTCCAATTACATCTTATTTGTGAGGAAATTGAGGCCCAGGAAAGGAAGTAACTTGTCAAAAATAAAAAAGGTAGCAGACCTTAGGCTTAAACTTCAATCATATGAGTTTAAATCTTGTATTCTATCACAGAATAAGAGGTGACTCGTTCTATTTTGTCAACTTCCTGTATCTTTTTCCTTGCAGATATATCAGATACATGGGACCAGAAAACCAAACAAGTGTGTCAGAATTCTTCCTCCTGGGACTTTCTGAGAAGCCAGAGCAGCAACTGCCCCTCTTTGGGCTCTTCCTCAGCATGTACATGGTCACTGTGGTTGGAAACCTTCTCATCATGCTGGCCATTGGCTCTGACTCCCATCTTCACACTCCCATGTACTTCTTTCTCTCCAATTTGTCCCTGGTAGATATCTGTCTAGTGACTACTTTGGTCCCCCAGATGCTAGTGAACCTACAAACACATACTAAGGTTATCTCATATGCTGGATGCTTTACTCAGATGTACTTCTTCATGATGTTTGCTTGTTTAGACAATTTACTCCTTACCGTGATGGCCTATGATCGTTTTGTGGCTATCTGTCATCCTCTGCATTATGTCACCATAATGAATCCACGGATTTGTGGCCTCATGGTTCTAATGGCATGGACTATTAGTCTTCTAAACTCCATTCTCCAAATTCTAATGGTGATGCGGCTGTCTTTCTGTACAGAACGTGAAATTTCCCACTTTTTCTGTGATCTTGGTGAAGTTATGAAAATCTCTTGTTCTAATACCCTTATCAATGACATTTTAGTATATGTCGTAACTTGTCTGCTAGGTGTTCTTCCCTTCACAGGGATCCTTTTCTCTTATAGTCAGATTTGTTCCTCAATATTGAAAGTACCATCATCCAAAGGAAAATATAAAGCCTTTTCTACCTGTGGGTCTCACCTCTCTGTTGTTTCATTATTCTATGGCACTGGACTTGGAGTGTATCTGAGTTCCTCAGCTACTCACTCCTCTTGGAAGATCTCAGTTGCCTCATTGATGTATTCTGTTGTCACCCCCATGCTGAACCCCTTCATTTACAGTCTAAGGAACAAGGACATAAAGGAATCCTTGAGGAAGTTCATTGACAGAACAGCCACTTCTCAGTGATTGCATCTAGCAATGCAATGTGGGAATGTGGCATCAATCTCTGGGTTGCAAAGTCTGGCAATCAGAAAACTTGAGTTCAAAGTATGAAGTCCAGGACTATTCAGGGAGCTACTTAACTGGCTGTGTGATCCCTTTACTGTTACTAATACAGTTTATCACATCTATTTCTGGACTTTCCTTGATATTGCACCCTAATTTTTCACAGCCTACTTTATGATAACACTCATTCCTGCTAAAGAAGCACTAGAATTAGTATGAGAAAATCTTGGTTCTAGTCTTTGGATCATAATTAGTGTAGTTTGGGCAAGTCATGTCATTTATCTGAGCCTCAATCTTTTAATTTCTGTAAGGGACATTACAGCAGCCTTCTTGCCACAAATTCTGGTATATGGACCAAATGAAATGATATGTGAAAAAGCACACAAAATGTTGTAAAATTCCTATCAGATTTCAGGAAGAACAAAAGAAATAGAGAAGAGAAAGTTGGGGTTTTGTTACTATGCAGTATATGTGTAGTAGAAAAGAACTACACATCAACTCAAATGACCATTTCCCTACACCTTTGTATGTGGTCTTCATGTGCTACATTAGCCAAAATAATTCAGTAATGGGTTACCAATTTTTTTGACTTTAACTAAATGGTTCCTTGGATACCAGTACATATTTGAGCATATTCTCAAAGTCTCACCATATTCTAAAATCCTACCAGAGCTTGTATTTGCTAGCAAAACCTCTAAGAATCCAGTGTAAGTATCTCTCATGATTAGACTCTAGAACTATTTTTGCAAGCACACAAGGCATCAGGATTTGCTAGGAGCCACCATTTCCTAGTAGATTGAGAAATGTCATCATCAGAAAGATATAGGTTCAAACTTTTTCAGATCCTTATAAACTTGGAACCCTAAACAAGTCACTTTACAGCTTACATTCTCAGTTTCTTTATTTATAAAATAATAATAATAGATCACATTTATATAGTACTTTAAATGTTGCAAAATACTTTAAATACATTTTCACATGTTACTATAGAAATAATAATAGCATCTACCTAATAGTGGTATAATAAAAGTTAAATAGATATTTGTGAAATGCTTGGCAAATCTTAAAGAGCTGTATGAATACCATCTATTGCTATTAACATTAACAATGATGATGTTATTATTCTTGGACCTTTCTCCTTCACCTTAGAATCATGAAGTCATAGAAATTTAGTTCTGCAATAGACACCAGAAGTCCTCTGTGTCAGTCTCTGACAGATGAAAGTCTTCTTTACATATTGTAAATATGTAAACGTCTAACTGTGTAGTTATAGGAAATATATGAGACTTTAAATAACATTATGACATAAAGTGAAATTCTCTATTTACTTGTTTAGTGACCTTGGACAAATTGCATTTTCCTCATCTGAAAACGCAAAATACTGCACCAAATGATACATAAACTTTCTTCTAGCTCTAAATCCTACTTGTGTTTTTACAGTGATACGGGACTCACTACCCCATCAAGTAGTTCACACTACTATTGTTGGCCATCTCTAACTGAAATATTCTTCATGGAAGTTGACTACAAGAACTATTAGCAAGAATTACAGAGAACTGAGAATCTTCTTTCAGAAAGTATGAAGAACACAAATAATTATGCAGGGACCTGAGTAGTATACAGTATTTGTCTTTCTGTCAAAAATAATTGATGTCTATCTATGCTCAAAGTGATTCATTTTAGAAAAGGAAAGTGACCTCAAATAATTCATCTCCACTCTCTTGAGTATTGGAATAACAAAATGTTCCCTAAAAAATGAGTGTTATAAAGGACTATAAAACAGTGCATAATCTTTAACCCAGCCATCGCAGTACTAAGCCTACATCCCAAAATGATCAAAGTAAAGGAAAAAGGACCATTTATACAAAAAAAATATTTACAGCAGCTCTTTTTGTGGTGGCAGAGAATTGGAAATTGAGAGAATACTCACCAATTGGGAAATGGCTAAACAAATTGTGGGGGGTTCTCAATCCTTTTCAATTTTTATTTGTTTTAGTCACTTACAACCTTGATATATAGGTCCACATCAAAAAGTTCCATCATCTTGTAACATCAACCTTAAAAACTAATATGATAGAAAAGTTCTATACTATGAGAAATGATGAGCAGGATAGTTTCAGGAAAACCTGGGAAGATAGCAGAATCCACACAAAGGGAGAAGAACCGAGAGAACATTGTATATAGTAACAGCAACTCTGTAAGGATGATCATCTGGAAAGACTTTGCTATGCAAATCAAGACAATTGTCCCAGACAATCTCAAATGACCAAGGCTAATATGGAATTATGTTTTGCATGATTTCACATGTATAATCAATATCATGTTGCTTGCCTTATCAGGGAGAGGTGAGGCAGGAATGAGGGAAAGAATTTAAAACTCAATTTTTTTTAATTAATGTTAAAAAGCTTTACATGTAATAGGAAATATTTAATGAAATTAATACAATCTATTTTTTTAAATGAAATATAGAAAAACTGAAAATACCTAGGGGAAAAATGAAAGAGCTACATTTCAAAATTCCCAGGTTAAGAAGAAAATATTGTAAAGAACAAGAAAAAAATTAAATACTTTGGAAATACAGCTATAATTTCACAAGACCTAGCAGCTTCCACTTTAAAAGATCCTAGGCTTTGTCACATTATATTTCAAGGAACAAAATAACTGAGGGTTGAAGCCAAAAATAACTTATTCAGCAAAGTTGAATATATTTCTGAATCGAAAAGAACTGAAAAGCTTTTTTGTAAAAGCTATTTGTAACAAAAAGACTAGAACTCAATGAAAAATTTGATAGAAAAGATTCAGAGGAAATATAAAGAAAACATTAAAGACTAATTATAGGGAAGTTAGCTGGTACAGTGGATAGAGCACTAGCCCCAGAGCCAAGAAGACTTGAGTACAAATCTGGCCTGTTACTAGACATTTACTAGCTGTGTGATGCTGGGCAAGTCACTTAACCCAAATTACCTCCCCAACCTAGAAAAAAAAAGGTTAATTATAAGGCACTCATTGAGTTCAATCTGCCTATTTATTACATATATAAGATATCAGTATTTTTAAAACTGATGTCATTACTAAGGTAGTTTCAAAAAAAAGATTGGGGTTGAATTGTGTATGATGGGGTGATTCGGAAAAAAAAGAATTGGGTAGGAAAAGATAAAAGGAAACAGTTATATTATTATTTAAATGGGGCATAAGAGGAAGCAATAATACAGAAGAAGCAGGTGGAGGGACGGAAATGTTGGAAGCTTACTGTCAGCTGGGTTGAAGAGGAAACAACACATATATCTGGAAGTAAATGAAAGTCTTCTGAACATGTAGAGATGTGAGAAAACAGCAATGGGGCAGCTAGGTGGCACAATAGATAAAGCACCACTCTGGAAGAGGACCTGAGTTGAAATCTAGCTTCATATACTTGACATTTACTAGTTCTGTGACCATGAACAAGTCATTTAATCCTAACTGCCTCATTAAAAAAAAAAAACTGGGAACAAGATCATAGGAGATTTTAAGGTTGGGGAAGTTTGGAGGCACCTTTGGAGAGGTGCATAGGAATGAGGCTCTGTAGTAGGGAAGGGCTTGTATGGTTGAAGTGAGAAATAGGAGGGTAAAGTAATAGGGATAGGATAAAAAGAGAGGCTAAGCAAGAACATAGAGAATAAAAATAAGAGAGGGAAATTTGCCAATTATAATTATAACTTTGAATGCTTCTTAAGGGTACCAAAAGATGAACTAGAGAGCATTCTTGATCACAAAATAGAAAATTATAATTATATCAAATTAAAAAGCCTTTGTACAAACAAAACTAATGCAAACAAGATTAGAAGGGAAGCAACAAACTGGGAAACCATTTTCACAGTTCAAGGTTCTGATAAAGGCCTCATTTCCAAAATATATAGAGAATTGACTCTAATTTATAAAAAATCAAGCCATTCTCCAACTGATAAATGGTCAAAGGATATGAACAGACAATTTTCAGATGATGAAATTGAAATTATTTCCACTCATATGAAAGAGTGTTCCAAATCACTATTGATCAGAAAAATGCAAATTAAGACAACTCTGAGATACCACTATATACCTGTCAGATTGGCTAAGATGACAGGAAAAAATAATGATGAATGTTGGAGGAGATGCGGGAAAACTGGGACACTGATGCATTGTTGGTGGAGTTGTGAATGAATCCAACCATTCTGGAGAGCAATCTGGAATTATGCTCAAAAAGTTATCAAACTTTGCATCCCCTTTGATCTAGCAGTGATCCCAAAGAGATACTAAAGAAGGGAAAGGGACCTGTATGTGCCAAAATGTTTGTGGCAACCCTGTTTGTAGTGGCTAGAAACTGGAAAATGAATGGATGCCCATCAATTGGAGAATGGTTGGGTAAATTGTAGTACATGAATGTTATGGAATCTTATTGTTCTGTACGAAATGACCAGGAGGATGAATACAGAGAGGCTTGGAGAGACTTACATGAACTGATGCTAAGTGAAATGAGCAGAACCAGGAAATCATTATATACTTTAACAATGATATTGTATGAGGATGTATTCTGATGGAAGTGGATTTCTTTGACAAAGAGAAGATCTAACTCAATTGATCAATTGATCAATGATGGACAGAAACAGCTACACCCAAAGAAAGAACTTTGGGAAATGAATATAAACTGTTTGCATTTTTGTTTTTCTTCTCAGTTTATTTTTACCTTCTGAATCCAATTCTCCCTGTGAACTGTTCGGTTCTGCACACATATATTGTATCTAGGATATATTGTGACATATTTAACATGTATAGGACTGCCTGCCATCTGGGGGTAGGGAAAGGGAGTGGAAAAGTCAGAACAGAAGTGAGTTCAAGCGATAATGTTGTAAAAAAAAAAATTTACCCAGGCATGGGTTCTGTTAATAAAAAGTTATAATTATTTTTTAAAATGCTTTGTTTCTTGGAGGAAACAATAATTAGGCATTGAACATGGAGTGATCCAAAGAACATGAGTGACAATTTAGAACTTCTGGGGGTAGAGCCAAGATAGCAGAGTGAAGCCAGGAAGCTACTCAAGCTTTCCCAGTTTCCTTCAAAAACCATGAATCCGAGCCTCTGAACAGAGTCTGATGGAATTAAATCTCTCTCTAGCTCTAGATGGACTGAAAAAACTTTAGTCAGTCTCACTGGGATGAAAAGGGTGTTCAGCCCAGGTCAGCAGACTCTGCAAGCGGAGGAGAGGGTCTTAATCACAGCAAATCAGCAACCAAAATCCTTAGTCCTAGCTTAGTAGAGGAGAACAGCAAGGGGGCAGCTTCCAGTCCCAGCTCAGAAGGCAAACTCTAGGAAACCAGGCTATTTCCTGAACCGAACAGGCAAAGCTACGTCTGCAAACACAAGGGGTCACTGTGATAAAAAACTAAGGCTGAGAGCTGCCCAGGAAGGTTGGGACAGCCCCCCTGTAGCCCAGGAGCAGAGCTCAATCATAAAAGTAAAAAAGAGGAAATATCCAAAGAAAAGGAAAGAAAATGAGCAAGAAACAGAAAAGAACATTGACCATAGAAAGCTACTGTGGTGATAGGGCAGACCAAAACAAAACCTCAGACGAGGACAGAATATCCACAGAGGAAATTTTAAAGAGTGAGATAAATTGGTCTCAAGCCCAAAGAGGCTTCTTGGAAATGCTCATAAAAGAATTTAAAAGGCAAATAAGAGAGAAGAAAAATGAGAAAAGAAACAAGATTTATGCAAGAGAGAGTTAACAGCTTAGAAAAGAAAGGCAATTCCTCAAAAAATACAGTTGGCCAAATAAAAAAAATCCACAGAAGAAAACACCACCTTCAAATGTAGAATTAACTAAACAGAAAAAATGGATACAAAAGCTAACTGAATAAAATCCCACATCAAAAACTAGAATGTAGAAAATGGAACCTATGCTGTTTTCTTGCATATTGTTTTCTTTCTCATTTTTTTTTCCTTTTTATCTGATTTTTCTTGTACAGCATGATATTTGTGAAAATATGTATAGAAGAATTGCACATGTTTACTTGTATTGGATTAGTTGACATCTAGGGGATGGGGTAGGGCAAGGGAGGGGAAAAGATTAGAGCACAAGATTTTGTAAGGGTGAATGTTGAAAATTATCCATGTATATTTTGAAAATATTTTGAAAATAAAAAGCTTTAACTAAAAAAAGAAGAAAAAAAGATGTTATTACAGAATTTGGCTTATGAAGTCTTAACCCCTAGAGGGGGACTGGAAATCTATAGCAAGGAAATGCTTAGAACTTGGACAAAACTTGTGGCTTTCTGAATATAGTGAGCTCTGTAGGAAAAAAGCCTAACAAAATAGTCATAGTGGAGTTAATCCTCCAATCACTTATGACCAACTAACAGGGGTAGGTTCTTATGCAGAAATTTCAATAAAGATTAATTACCCCATAGCAGCATATGAGCAAATTGCTGTTGCTGCTATCAAAGCATGGGCTTCTCTCCCCAATAAAAATGATGAGGGTGAAGCCTTCACAAAAAAAAAAAAAAAAAAAAAAAAAAAAAAAGACACAAGGGCCAAATGAACCCTTTGCTAATTTTATGGGACGTTTGCAGATAGCTGTTGTATGAACAATGGTGAAAATGCAGTAACAGACATTATGATAAGGCAACTTGCTAAAGAAAATGCTAATGAGGTTTGTAGAAGAATTATACTAGGACTACGCAAGGATGCTCCTTTAGAGGAGTTCATAACACACTGTGCCACAGTGGGCACAAATGCCTTTTATAGCCAGGCTATGCTGCAGACTCCTCAATATCTGAACATGGGAAGATAGGGTCCCTTTTAGCAAGGGACTTCCAGAGAAACTCGTCAATGCTTTCAATGTGGTAAAATAGGGCATCTGAAAGCTCAATGTTGGTATAGAGACAGAGTGAGAAAACAGGGTGGGAGAACAAGACCCAATACCCATGTCCAAAATACAACAGAGGCTTCCACTGGGCATCAGAATGTAGACTGATTCGGGGAAACAGGATGCAGGGCCCAGCACCCGGGCCCAAAACAAAAAATACTTGGGGCATGATGGCAGCCAATGTTATACCCAGAGAGTCCTTAGAAGTTCAGTACTCAGATATGACCAATAAGCCAAAAAGTAACCTGATGAGAGAAAGGGATTACAACTGGGGAGAATGGAGTTGTATGCAGCTGGGACAACTGAGATACCCCTTGGAGAGGTGAAATCTGTTATTCTCCAGCTTATGGATCCCTTGCCTCCAGGTACAGTAGGCTTGACCATTTCATCTTCTGAGTGTACTTACAAAACAGTGTTCATTCATACACTGATGTAGGAAACTGGGGAATGTGTAGATAATATCCCAGTCACTAATACAGGTGGACAATGTGTGACTTATCAACCAGGAGAAGTAGTAGCATCAGGTTTGTTGATACAGACTCCTAATAAGTAATCTGGTGATAGTCGCCCAGATTCTGACTCCAAGCAACAAAATCCAGGAATGTACTAGACAGCAGCTGTGACAGCTGACCAACCTATGCTCACTATCTATATAAATGGCATACCGTTGGAAGGATTGGTAGATACTGGTGCAGATCATCATTAGAGGTGTCAACTGACCCAGTCACTGGCCAAAGATTAAGGCAGACATGTACATGTCTGGTGTAGGAGGATCAATAGCAGCTGAAGTTAGTGCTACCCCTTTGAGATGGACTTTTGAAGGCAAAACAGGAGTTTTTACTCCTTTTATAGTTGAAAAAAAGTCCCCATCAATCAGTGGGGAAGAGGCATCTTACAACAATTAGGGTTACAAATGAGTACTTCAGTTTTTTAGGCAGGACTGCTGTTGAAGGCCTACCAACACTTTCACCTGTTCCTATCCAATGGAAAACTGATACACTGATTCACTTTTGCCATACCAGCAGCAAAAGAGACAGCCTGAGTGTTCACTGAATTCCTTATCCAACCATTTGCAATTATGGATGTGCCACAAGCAATAAAAACAGATAATGGATCTGCATATACTTCTAAATATTTTGCACACTTTTGTGTAAAATAAGATTTTATACACCACTGGCATACCCTTTAATCCTCAAGGATAGGCAATAGTAGAGAGAAGAAACAGAGACATTAAGACACTCCTCCAAAACAAAAGAAAGGGGGAGCCACAGGTAACCCTAGAGAACTTCTAAATCTAGCCTTTATACTATTAACTTCTTGATTTTTCACAAAGATGCACTGGCTGCAGCAGACAGGTTTTATAACCAACTGGAAGGGCAGTGTCCAGTGTGAGTGGCTCTACTATCTTTAGATAATCACCAGGTGTTGTGGAGAGACCCAGAAAGTGGTGAATGGAAGGGACCAGATAGGTTAGCTGCTTGAGGGAGAGGGTTTGATTGTATCTCCACAGATGGAGAAGGAATCAGATGGGTGTGGAATCCGAGCCGCATTCACCTTGTTCATCAGAGAGAGAGATAGAGCAGACCCTTGAAATGACCCAAGAAACATCAGGTGGTTCCATCACTGACTGTGCCCACCACAAAAAGAGCATGGCAGTTATGGCATTTGACTCATGGACATCAAAAATTGTTGCACTTCAAAACCCCTAGAAATCATTGGAATCCCTGAGACATGAAAAGACTGTTGTAGGACTTGAAAACCCTCAGGAATGAATGGATTTTCTGAGAAATGATAAGACTGTTGCAGGACTTCAAAAACTTGGGGGGATCATTGGATTCCCTGACATGTGAAGCAATAGACAATAGATTAATTTTGGACTATCTCTTGACTGCTGAAGAAGGCATATGTGTGACTGTTGTTTACATACCCTCCTTCTAGGACTTCTGGAAATCTTTTACAACACCATGTTGATTTATATTGTTTGTTATACCACAATTTGCATATACAATTCATGTTTGTTACACCACATTGAGCCTGCACTGGTTGTGGGGAGAGTCATCACTAATAGCCTGTACGTTATTGCTATGTGCTTGTGTAATACCTCCCATGCTGATGGGTTTGTGCATACCTGTTTCTAATAAGACCCTTCAGCCCAGAAACCCACTAGCAATCCCCACTTCCCTTTGGTGCTTTTCTTCTCCCTTCCTGAGATGTCAGGGAGGACGTGATCATCTCCTTTTTAGTGCTTTCACCTCCCTTCCTGAGAAGTCAAGGGGTGCATGATCACCTCCTTTTCAGCATTTTGGTACTTAAAGTTCTTCAATTTAGAATTTCAAGTAATCACATTTCTCCTTCTATAGTGTAATGTGAAAGGTGACATATATAAAATAATTTGTCAGAGGTTAATATAATATATAAATAATAATATATAAAATATATAAAATAATTTGTCAGAGATTAAGGAGATTTCTGTAAATTTGTACATTATATATGTCTGATTCAAAAGTCAGAATCTTCTTTTCCAGGAAAAGAGTAGCTTTTCTAATGTCATTATAGATACAACTCTATAGTTCTGAATTTGGTACAAGTTAAAGTGATAGTGAAATTAGACATTGGTGAAATTGTAAATGGAATGATTTCATTATGGCTTACAGCTTAAATATGGCTCTGAGACATTTTGCATATACTCTGAATTTCATGTGTAACATAGTATGGGAGCTAGGTACTAGATACACACATGGTACTGTTGCCAGAAGTCTCTTCATCCAGGCACATAGCTCCTTACCTTACTTCCTGTCTTTATACAGAGAACAAGCTGCCAATCAAATATAAGACTTATTGGTTTGCCAGATATGGAAATACATTTAAAAATTTGGCCACCAGATGGTATTCTGACTTCATGTGAGTCAACTGGTCCCTCCCACAATTCCATTTTCTACTATCAGTGATGGCTGCATATAAATTTAAGGGTATAGTTAAATCCCCATTTCCACATTTGGAAATTTTCCTTCTTATTCACATTCTCTTATTTAAAGAATTTCATAATTTAATGTTACACACCCCAGTAGAATGTAAGATCCTTCAGAGGGGTAATTATGCTTTTCTGACCCCAAGATTTAGCATAATCTCTTGTATATACTTAGGTTTAATAATTGCTTCTGCTTGGATTTCCTAAATTGGTGTAGCTTTGTTCATTTATATTTGCCCATTTATAGTATCATTTGATGTATAGAAAAAGAAAAAAGAAAAAAAAAAAGAACCAGGGAAAGGATTTCAATCTCCATTGAGCAAATAAAGAAATTGAGGCCCAGGAGCTTTAACTTTTTCAAGAACAAATAATTAATGTGACTAGGGGACTGATGATTGGAACCCAGTTCTTCTAATCATGTACAGAGCTTTAAAAAAAAAAAAAAAGCAGACGTTCTGGTGAAGAAAGGAATGTAAGACCTGGATGTGGCATTATAGAAACTCCAGGAATTTACAATCAAAGAGAAAAGAATTTTATTCCCTGTGTTTGAAATCCAAAATTTCTGCCTGTTGGGTATTTTGGTCACAGTTAGTAAAGTCATAGTCCTAGGCCTAAGAGTTACATTCCTTCATTGAGAGGAAGCTATTCTGCTCATTTCTCTCCTCAGGACATCCTTTATGTCCTAATTCTTAAGCTATAGATGCAAGGGTTTAGCATGGGAGTGCTACAGTATACATTACTGAGGCAACTAAATGTTTCCAGGAATAAGTGGATGAGGACCTTAGATGTGCTTCTAGCCTTTACCATAGAATAATGAACACAGAGGTGTGACTCACAGGTGGAAAATGCTTTTTATTTTCCCCCAGGTGATGATACTAATAATAGAACCAATCAGAATATAAGAGTAAATGATAGCTGAGAGAAAGAAAATACTAATCTGGATGATCCCACAATATATCAAGGTAGTGTTGAGTTTTTCAAAACAAAAGAGCTTAATAACTCAAGGGAAATCTCAGAAGAAGAAAGGAATGTTTTTCTAGTAAATTTGCTTATTTTAATACATATTGCCTTAAGAATCATGTTGGGAGAGAAAAATCAGAGCAAAAGGGAATAACTATGACAGAGATTTAAAAAACCAAGTGAAACACAAGTGAACATGTGTGTACATTCAGTCTTGGAAGTAAAGGATTTCATGGTCTGTGCAGGACAATTGCATCACCACTGGACTAAGAAGGAGATAATATAGAATACTGATGGTCTAAGAAAACAGAAACAACAGGCTACAAAGCTGAAGGTGCATGATGGTCACATAGAGTAGGGGGTGACAAATGGCTACAAAGTGGTCATAAGCCATCACAGGGAGGGACAAATTGTCCATGCAAGCAAAAACAGAAAAGAAATGCATATGAGCCTGATAGCCACAGTAGGGGGTGGCCTTGAAATGTTTCAGGATCTTTTCCAGCATTTTAGGACTGTAGTAGATACCAGAGAGACATCCACCAAGGAATGAATGAAAAGTGAATTAATTAAGACAATATTCCAGGCTTACCTGTATTTTTCTGAGCACACGAAAGACAAAATACATCTAAGCCACAGTCCTAAGTAGGAATGGGACACCCATAAATCTGGACAATGGGGATCAAAGTTCAATGATAGATATATGTATGTATTGGTAGAGATTTGAAAAAACTCAACCTCACAAGGCTATATATTTACTCAGATTTCCTGGAGCAAGGCCTTTGGAGAAAACTCAATATATTGAAGAATTAAGTATACCAAGAATTAAGACTCCCTTGCTAAGTTTTAAAGACAATTCTGATCTGCAATGGGTACCACTGAAATAATAATACCGTGTTTCCCCGATAATAAGACCTATCCTGAAAATAAGCCCTCCCCTTATTGTGTAAGATTCCTCTAAAATAAGCCCTCCCCCGAAAATACCCTCTGGTGTTTTTCTGTCAAAAAAAATAATAAGCCAGTGTCTTATTATTGGGGAAACACAGTACTATTAAGGTCATATCACCTACTTGAGTTTGTTTTGTTTTGTTTGGCATTAGCACTATGGTCAACAATCTGCCCTCTTTTTCTTGTAGAATCCTAGAATCTTCAGTTGGCAGATAGGGATTGTCTAATTCACCTTCTACCCTAATCCTTTCTACGATATCTTGGAGGACAGACATACAATCCCTGCTCTAAAACATCTATTGAAAAGAAATCTACTGTTACATTCCCTTATATCAAGCTGAAATCTGCCATTGCAACCTGGTACCCAAAACTCATATTTCTATCCTTTAAACCAAATGGGTTTTATCTGTCTGTGATAAAAGTTCTCTTTGGATTCAACTCAACAAATGTAACCTACAGGTATTGTTTGAGATGCTGGGGATATGAAAAAAAAATGAAAAAGTCTCTACTTCAAGAAGCTTCAATTCTACTAAAAAGAAACAACATTTATAACATTTAAGCAAATAGGAAATAAACACAAAATAGTTTCCAGGGATACTAAAGAATTATGAGAACTAAGAAAGGCTTCCCATGAGAGGCAGTGATTGAGTTGAACCTTGAAGAATCTAGAAGTTCCAGGAAGCAGAGATGAAATGGAAAATATTCCAGGCACAGGGAACAGTTACAAAAAGGCACAGGGTGGAAATCCAGATCCCACAATTATGTCAGTTTGGCTGGATTGTAAAGATCTGAACAGGGAATAAAAGAAAATAAACTTGGAAATATAAGCTAGATTTCACCATGTGGTAGAAAATTGCTTACCCTCAACAGGCTTGTGCTGAATCATTACAGCATATGACTAGAATTCATTTACCCATAGGTTTAACTTTTCCATCTACTGGATTTGAAAATTGCTTTGAAATTTAGGAATTTCCATTTAATTGTATCAGTGCCCAAAGGATAATATTATTTTCTGTCCCTGAATTGAAATGAGGCATTGCAATCAGAAAATCAAGTTTGAATTATATGTTATAATGCCCAGACTTCTTGCATATTATAATTATAACATAATATAATGTAATTATATAAGTTACAATAGAGGGCCAGAAGCAGCCCTCTATATCACTTGCCAAACATTTCCATAATATACTGATTCCATGCCAAACATCTTCCTTAACTTTCTGCCATCAGTCAGCCATTGATCACCTAATCTGTTTTAGGCACTGTTCAAAGTGCTAGAGATACAAGAAAAGGCAAAGAAACATCCTGCCCTGGGGAGCTCACATCTGGTTATCTACCTCTGGAATTCTGGGTTCCCATAGGTGATCTTTGATTTGTCTTGCCTAGAAGCAAGGCTTCACATTTCCTAGTCACTTCCAGGTTATGCTGTTTCTACTCCAAATATTCTTTCCATTTCCTTGTCAATGGAACCCTCTGGACTCTGCCTTTATGTCACAAACCTTTTGATTTATCTTGCCTTATCACACCCTGGCCCTATCACTCCTCCCTCCTGTTCCCCTTTTTGTATTTTCTTCTTGTCACAGAGAAATCATTACCTAAACAAGCCAGTTCATTCCAAAATTCATTGGTTATTAAGTCTAGAAGGGATCTCAGAGATCATCCAATTCACTCCCTGATTGAAACTCGAAAAAAGAGGAAAAAGAACAAATTAAAGACTATAAAAGGAGTGGAAAAGAGAAAGCAATCAGCAAGCAGTCATTACGTGTTTGTTACATGTTAGGCATTGTGCTGAAGGCTAAGAAAACAAAGATATCAGCAGCATCACAAGTAACACATGGCACTTACCATTTTCCAGGCACTGTGCTAAACACTTTGCAGATATTATTTCATTTGATCCTCACAACTCCCCTGAGGTATGATAGATGCTATTATTATGCCTATTATGCAGATGAGAAAACTGAAGCAGACAGAGGCTAAGTGATTTGCTAGGGCCACACAACTAGTAAATGTCTGAGGCTGTATTTGAACTCAGGTTTTCTGACTCCAGGTTCAGTGCTTTATACCATAAGCTACCTAACTAGCTATGTGGCAGGTGAGAACAATAGGTTCTAGAGAGATGGATTGACTTGCCCAAAGATGGGACAACTGGTGCCCAGAGAAGTCAAGAAATTTGTAAAGAGGGGCATTCCTAGCAAGTGTCAAAACCACAAAGTCTGTGCACAAATGTGCAAAGTTTAAGAAACAAAGAAGAGCCAGGAGTCCTAATGAAAGGATCAATTTAACTTGAGAGTTATCTCTGAGACTAGAGGGAGATGAGATGAAATCCATGACTGGAATATGGCTCTGGGTTACTTTATTCAAAAGAACCAGGGTGATTCAGAAAAGCTAGAATAAGGAAGGATTGTAATGGGGGAAATTCAGAAACCAGAGGGACCAGTATCATAGAAAGCATCTTCATGAAGACCAGTTGAGGAAGAAATAGGAGTCATTTTGTCATTTGGGGGTACTAAAAAAAATTGGAGCAAAGAGAAGAATTAGATAAGGAGGTTTGTAAACATCACAAGTTTAGCACAGAAACATGATAGAGTAATGTTAGAGGGATTCAATTATCCAAATATCAGCCGGAGCACTTTACCCTAACTTCCCTTTCATTGTGGAGCTACACCCCCTCCTCTCTCTCTCTCTCTCTCTCTCTCTCTCTCTCTCTCTCTCTCTCTCTCTCTCTCTCTCTCTCTCTCTCTCTCTTTCTCTCTTTCTCTCTCTCTTTCTCTTTCTCTCTCTCTTTCTCTCTCTCTCTCTCTCTCTTTCTCTCTCTCTCTCTCTCTCTCTCTTCTCTCTCTCTCTCTCTTTTTCTCTCTCTCTCTTTCTCTCTATCTCTGCCTCTGTGTGTGTGTCTGTTTCTGTCTCTGTCTCTTTGTCTCTTTGTTTTTCTTTCCCTTTCTCTCTCTTTGTCTCTCTGTCTTTCTATCTGTGTCTCTCTATTTCTTTCTTTATGCGTCTCCTGACTCCCTTCCCCTCTCCTTCTTCCTTGCCCTCCCTCCCTCCCTGCCTCTCTCTGTCTCTCTCTGGCTCTCTGTATCTCTCTCTGTTTCTCTATCTATCTATCTCTGTCTCTATCTCTCTTTCTCTATGTGTGTGTGTCTCTGTCTCTGTATTTCTGTGTGTGTGTGTCTCGCGTGTATACCTCTGTCTAGCTCAGGTTTATCATCTGTAAAATGGAGATAATAAGAGCATTTATCCCTCAAGGGAGTTGTGAGGATCAAATGAAATAGTAATTAGTAAAGTGATTTGAACAGTGCCTGGAATATGGCAGATCTATATGTTAGTTGTGATGATGATGATGATGATGACGATTTCGTCTTTGTTTCCTTCACATTCAGCCCAATATCTGACATGTAACAAACACAGAATACACATACACACACACACACACACACACACACACACGCATAAAACTAGAATAGCAAATGACTATTTTCCTTAGTGATAATTATACAAACAAAAGAACAAAGAAAAGGAAATCCTGAACTACCTGAAAAGATGAGATGATTCTTGGGCTAAAAAGCATGGTGATGCTGGCTTAAAGTTAACTACTTCTTACTACAGTTTGTGATAAAAGTAATCAACCAATAATCATTAATGAAGGACCTACTTTGTATCAGGCATTGAAGCTTAAATTTGAGAAAATTAAATTTCAAAGGAATCAAAGGAAGGATGGTTAGAATCTCAAGGCCTAAAATCCAGTATGGCTGGAGTTTTTAACCTTAACCTCCTGAATGTCATGGACCAATTAAGCAGTCAATATAATGAAGTCTATGGGCCCTTACTTAGAATGAAGATTTTTCTAATGCATGAAATTAAAATATATGAGATTACTAAAGAAACTGATTTTCTTAAAAAACAACTATCAAATTTAAAAGCAAATTCACAGACCTCCAGGTTAAGAACATCTTCTGGGTGAGAGAATATAGATACTTTAATAACTCTTTGGGAATAATTTTAGATTAATCTCCAAAATGAACTAGGTTCACAAATCTAACAACAATGAATTAGGGTCCCAATTTTTCCACATTCCCTCTAACGTATGTCACTTTCTCCTCCAGTCATTTTAGCAATCTGGCAGGTACAAAACAATATTTCAAGGTTCTTTGAATCTGCATTTTTCTAATCAATAATGATTCAGAACTTTCCTTATATGTTGATAAATTCTATATCCTTAAATTCTTCTTCAGAAAGTTGACTATTTATATACATTGAATATTTATTATTAATGAACAAGTTGTGGTATATAACTGTGACCAAGTAATTAATGTGTTACAAGAAATGATGAGTAAATGATTTTAGAAAAATATGAAAAGACTTCCACTAAACAATGAAGAAATAAGCAGAACCAAAAAAATCTAATATATATACTATATATACTATACATATATATACTATATATAGTAAGAACAATATTGTTTTAAGAAGGACTTAATTGAATAATACCCAAATTAAGGACATATGAAGAAAAATGCTATCTGAATCCAGAGAAAGAACTTACAATAAGAATTTACAAGGAATACCAAATTATACATAGTACAACTATATACAACTATAGTACAACTATAAGATTTATAGTTTCATATGCAATCTTTTCTTTATTGTACCACATTATAAAATGCTTGTTTTATTTTATAAATTAAAAAGAAAAAATTTTAAAGAACATTTTGTAGAGGAAATAAGCATAGAAGGAATGGAGAAATGCTTAAGAATGAAGTTCAAAAGATAGGAAGGAAAATAATTCCAATAGAAGGGAAAATGGGTTTTGTCTCAAGAGATCAATGTGGATAGGTATAGGCACAGGTAACTTGCCTGTGTAGATTTTTTTAAAGATACATAGAGAAGAATTTTTTATAAAGAACACATACATCAGTAGAACATCATAAAACATCATAAACAATTGAACCCAACAACCTAGTGTCCTATCAATCTGAAAAACATAAATTATTTGGGAGAAAGCATCCTTTTCGACACAAACTACTGGTAAAACTAAAAAGTTGTTTGGAAGAATTTAACCACAAAAAGGTCAAAATCAATATTAAAGATCAAACCATTAAAAAAAAAAGAAAGAGAAGGAGGGAGGGAAGGAAGGAAGGAAGGAAGGAAGGAAGGAAGGAAGGAAGGAAGGAAGGAAGGAAGGAAGGAAGGAAGAAGGAAGGAAGGAAGGAAGGAAGGAAGGAAAGAGGGAGAGAGGGATGGAGGGAGGGAGGGAGGGAAGGAAGGAAGGAAGGAAGGAAGGAAGGAAGGAAGGAGGAAGGAAGGAAGGAAGGAAGAAGGAAGGAAAGACAAAATCAGATCAAAAACTTGTTAGGTCTATGGCTAAGAAGGCAGTTCTTGACAAAGAAGGAATTTTTAATCACAAAATTTAAAGGAAGTAATTTTGATTATAACACTGAAAAAATCATGAAAACCAACAGAAATAGTGAAACTATTGAATGGGGGAAATAATTTCTAAATGACCCTGATGAGTGTCTGATGGTCAATATAGATAGGCAAAGAACACAGATATATGAGAAACGTAACTTCTGTAAATAGGATAATGGTAGTCCCACTTTATTCCGCCTTAGTCAGACTTCAAATGGAATGTCATGTTCAGTGTGGGTGTCATGGTTTGAAAAGGACATTGATAAGCTGGAGAGTGTCTGAGCCCTATGACCAGAATAATTAATGATCTTGAGTCCTTGGCATATAAAGATAAATCAAAAGAAATAGACACATTTAGACTACAGAAGATAAGACTGGGTATGTAGCCGGGGAGGGGCAAATATATTCCAGTATAGAATGTGTATATGTTTAAGAGGAACAAGATTTCCTAGGATGTCTTCTCTTTTCCTTCTAGATTAGCTCTCTTAGTGATATCATCAATTCTGATAGGTTCACATGCCATTTCTGCCAATGATTCCCAAATCTATAGGACCCAGCCCTGACCTCTCTCCTGACTTACAGTCTCACATCACTATCTGTCTTTTGGACATCTCAAATTAGATGTACCATAGGCATCCCAAACTCAATATATCCAAGTCAGAACTTGTGGTTTTTCTCTTAAAATTCTTTTCTCTTCTGAACTTTCCTGTTACTGCCAAAGTACCACTACTCTCCCAGGCATCCATGTTCTTAACCTTATTTTCATACTTTGTTCCTCAATCTGATATGTTCCTGATCTGTTGTCAATTTCTGTCATATTAACCTTCCAGTTTTTTCCTTCTCTCCTCTGATATAGTCACCACTCTTGCACATACCCTCATCTCCTCTTGTCTGGACTATCAAGTTCAGAGTTCTGGCCCATAACAGGAAATACCTTAGTAAACAAAGTAGTAATAAAATAATTCCTCCATTAACCTTGGGCAGACTTCCACAAATATGTGTGTACTTATATTGATAGTATCACAAAAAGAGTAGACACACAGAAAAATTATGAGTGAGAGGCACCAATGTGGGGAATGCATGTGGCTATCATTCAAATTCAGGATAAAGTCTGAGTGAATGGCATTCAGTAACACCAGAATGAATTAGAACGATTCATTGCCAAGGGCAGCATAGGAGGGTATAAACAGGTGCAGTCAGAGCTAGAAGATCATTTATACATCTTTGACCCATTGTCCTATTGACAACTTGCTAACCAGCCATGGCCCTCTGTTGAAGCCCCAGAGCCAATTAAGACTCAGGTTTACATATGGTTTTCAGGAAAAGGGCCTGCTGTGGCAGCTGGGGGTCAGAAAACATGAGCCAATAGAAAAAGAATGGATTCTAAAAATTAGACAGAATGATTTGCTCAGGATGGGATGGGTAAAATTATAACTATACTTCATCAACACGCTTGCTAGAAAGTTTCAGTAACCATGTTTAACTAGAACTTTTAACAACTTAAACTTTAAGCATAGGTAAAGGAAAGAATCCTAGGAGAGTAGGGCTACAGTATCTTCTGGCATATTTGATGGCATATTGCAGCTGCCCATATCACCAATGTTGCAAGATCACCAATTTCATTGTATGGCTCTTCGAGGGCCTGCTCCCTGTAAAGTATGATATCTTCTCTGAGAACACTTTCAGTACTCCTAACTGTAACCATTGATCATTTAGTCTGTAAGAAGCACTACCATAGCGATTGTACATGGTCTCCTGGTATCTATACATTACTTTCCTCTGCTAGGTTCTGGTCTTTGTCTCCTCAGGGAGAAGGAGCCATCTCATCTCCCGTCATCTAAGGTAAAGGTGTCAAAAACTCAGTCTAGAGACCACATTGAAGTCCAAGCTAGATTAAAACATAATTGAGAAATATTTAACAAGTAAAAATTAAAAAAACAAAGTAAAAATACTATAGAAAATGGTAATATTGGTTTTCTAAGTCACTATGCAGCACACATGATTCCCCTTTCTACTTGAATTTGACACCATTAGATTACTCTAAGATCTAATGGATAGAAAACTTCACTTAAATGTGACTCTTCTAGCAGTCATGAGTGGAATTAAATTAGGGAACCATAATTTATTGCTTAGACCTTCTTTCTGTAGGGTAGGTCAGTGAAGAAAGTGGGCCTAAGTTAACTATGAGGCTAACTGAATTGTGTCTTTCCCAAGGTAACTTGGTCCAGAGTGTGAGATTCATTGTCTATATTTTGTCTTTCCAATATAGACTGGTAGATTGACAGCTCTATAGCTGCATCCATCCCATCCTGCTAAGGAACCAGATACAATTCCCCTAGACTAAGATTAAGTCATTTTGTGACTCCTGTTTTGGGGTTAGAGTTTTTAGTCTTCTGTTCCAGACATCTATCTGACTCAGGATTAGAAATTTTCAAGCTTCAACCTGATTTAGCACAGAAATTAATTTTATTCAGAATAAATGTTAGCTAATAAGAATGTGATTGTTCTCCATTTATCTACCCTGGATCCCTACTTTTATTAAATCTATTAGTAATGAAAAACAGTTTTGTTGATGTATCTTAACCTTTGGGGGAAAACACTGGAAATTGTCCTTCTCAAGCAAAAAAAAAAAAAAAAGAATAGGAAAAGTTCATTTGTTCCCTGACTATGCTTAATGGAGTGATCCAGAGCAAGCCTATTAAAAGTGCCAATTATCAATTCCATGAAAATGACTCCAGTTCTGTTCTTTCTCCTGAGCTGCAGACCCACATCTTCCAACTGTCTTTTGGATATTTCAAACTAAAAGCCTCCACATATATTATGAACTCAACATGTCCAAAATTAAATTTATTAAATCAGCTTTCTCTCTAAACTCATCATTTTTTTAATTTCCCTATTTTTATTGAAAACATCACTATTTCTACAGATTCACAAGTTCACTACCACAGCATTATCCTAGATTCCTCATTTTCCTCCCTCTCAAAGTCACTTTGCCAGATCTTGACAATTTTGCCTCCAAAATATCTCTTGCATTTGTTCCCTTCTGACTCTTTATGTAGCCACAACCTCAGTTCCAGTTTTTTCATCTGTCTATATTGGTCTCTTAACATGTATTCTTGTCTCAAGTTTCTTCCTCCTCCAATCCGCCTTTCACATAGCTGCTAAAGTGATTTTTCCTTAGATATGGAATTGGTCACATCACTTTTTCAGTCACTCAATTGCCTGGCTCCCTTTTAATCCTAGAATGAAATCTAAGCTCTTATATTTAGCTTTTAAATCCTTCAAGTCCTTGGCCTCTAACTTTTCTTTTTAGCCTAATTATATATTACTCCATTTCCTGTGTGATGCAGTAGCCAAAAAGGTCTTCTTGTTGTTTCTCACATGTAGCACTTCCTCTTGCCTGGAATCTGCTCCCTCCTTGCCTCTGACTCACAGAATCTCTTATTTCTAAACATAAGATCTAATGCACCATTTTTTGAAGAAAGGCTTCCCTGATTCCCCCTAATATCTACTGTTATATAAGCTATCCTGAAATTGTTCGGTATATTTTCAAATATTTAGTTATTTCCCTGGTCATGGAAAGTTCTTGAGAGCAAAAACTGATACAAGTTGTCTTTGAATCTCAACATCTGGGACAATATCTAGGATATAATAGGTATTTAATAAATACTATTTGATAACCTCTAAATATTTTTTCAATGTTTCCACATATAATCAATGAAACCAGGCCCCTAAGCCCAGTTCTCTGTTTCTGTTTGCTTGCACTAAGAAAAAGACAGATTCCCCATCTTCATGTTTATGCCTTCAGCTGTAAGGTTAGGGAATATTTCTACATATGTAGATATAAGATCTTTGAAAACTAGGAGGACTGGTTTCCCTTTCTAGTACTTTGACTAGACAGGGTATTGAAATTAAGCTAATAATGGTACCTGATTTTATTAGAAGAAATTGCTACTTACTACAAAGACCTAAGAAGAATTAATAAGAAAGTCTGATCTGACCCAGAAAACTCAATATAATTAGGTAGCTAAGTGGCAGAACAGCCAGTTTTCATAGAGTCAAAATTAGGAAAGATCTCAGAGCTAATTCAGTTTCAACTGATCAAGGATGGACAGAAGCAGCTACACCCAAAGAAAGAACACTGGGAAATGAATATAAACTGCTTGCATTTTTGTTTTTCTTCTCGGGTCATTTATACCTTCTGAATCCAATTCTCCCTGTGCAACAAGAGAACTGTTCCGTTCTGCACATATATATTGTATCTAGGATATACTGTAACCTATTTAACATGTAAAGGACTGCTTGCAATCTGGGGGAGGGGGTGGAGGGAGGGAAGGGAAAAATCGGAACAAAAGTGAGTGCAAGGGATAATGTTGTAAAAAATTACCCTGGCATGGGTTCTGTCAATAAAATGTTATTTAAAAATAAAAATTTAAAAAAAGGAAAGATCTCAGAAGAAATCTAGTTGAACTTGTACCTAAATAGGAATACCTTCACACCTTATTGGGCTAAAAACTAGGAAGATAAATAAAAGACCACAGTAGCTACCCATCTCATCTTAGAGGTAAGAAAATGAAGCCCAGAGTATAAAAATGGCTTGTTCAAGGTCAATGAATAGCAGAACTTGGATAAAAACCCAAGTCCTCTGATTTCAAATGCAGGTCTCTTTTTAATATGAGAAATGTTCACTGACTTTAAGCTTAAAGATATCAGTAGTGAAAATTTTATTATCACTAATGAGATATCCCATATCTATTGGAAGGGATTTCAGCTACACCACTATCATGAGGAAAGAGCCCACTTATATTACTCCTGTCATATATATATATATATATATATATATATATATATATATATATATATATATATATTATTTTAGGACAGTTACCATAAAGAGTACTTCATTAATTAACAATAAAGCCCATTTATTGATTCATAGGTGGTTAGAACCAAAATGAACTTTAGCATTTATCTATCTAGTTTGACCCGATTTCAAATCATGAATGCTCTCTACAATAATTCACATAAGCAGTCCCTTAACATCTTCTTGAAGATCACCAATGTTGACTTACTGCTTCATAAGGCAGTCTATTCCATTGTTGTAAAGCTCTTATTGTTAGAAAGCTTTCTGCTAGGGTTCTCTATTGTCCCACAGGGAATTGAGATACTCCAGGAAAAGAAAGATAATTCTATGACTTGTCTAATGAGGACCCATGGGGATGAGTGTCTATGACTCTAGAAATCACAAATATTCCCTTATCTGCCACTGCTCCCAGGACAATCATCTGTTCTAGGACAAGAAATAGTTTATTTGTGCCTCATGAAACATCATTCTTCATGCCTAAGGCCATATCTCCTTTCTCCAAGGGAGAGAAACTGGTGTCTTCCTTCCTGATAACCTCTACACAGAAGATTAGTCAAACATGGCTTCTTGGTGATGACCAGTAAGTACTATGAGAGAAAGGGAGATGATATGAAAGCAGGGAAGGCAAGGTCAAGAGCTACTTCTTTTTTCCTTAGGAATCCAGAAAATTTATGAATGTAGAACAAAATCCAAATTAGAGTCCAGTTTGGTCCAGAGTCCGAGCCTTGAGTGTAGCTGAAATTCTAGGATTCACCAAGACCCAAAGCTGAGAGAGTCATTGGAAAGAGCCCTATACTCAGAGTAAGGAAAACTCAGTTCAGACTCCAGTCTTCCTATTGACTCCTTATAGGATGTGGATGATAAGGAAAACTCAGTTCAGACTCCAGTCTTCCTACTGACTCCTTATAAGATGTGGGTGATTTAATTTTCTTTTCTGTACTGACACTATGAATGGGATAGTACCTGCTCTGTATATTTTAAAGTTATATTGGAATTACATATTTATAAGTTTGCAGAAGTATTTGTTAATAGCTGTTATTATCATTACAGTAGGAGGGACCAGAGGCCAGTATGCATCAGTGCTTTTAAGTTAATCTATCCCAGATTCCAGAAAGACTTTGAGAAACAACACATAAAGAATTTCCCATTGTGATGCCTACCAAAAACAGAAGGGCTCATGTCTTGTCACACAAGGATTTTGACTCTACAAAGCTGAGAGAGGTCTAGTAGATGAAGCTTTGCACTACCCAGAGAGCTGCACTACCCACAAAGCTATAAGAAAGATGTGTCAAAGAAGAATTATATTTCCTATAAAAGTTAATGAGGTGGCTAAATCTATTTTTATAAGCAAAAGTAGTACAAGAAGAGAGGAGAATGCAGGAGGATTGGAATTGCTATGTCCACTGTTAAGGAGAAAGTTATGACAGCTTAGGAAGAGCTAAAAAATTGGATTGAGGTGCAAGCAATTGAAGCAAGCAGGAATTCTCAGGGGCCCTAGAAAAGAAAAGTAAAAATCATTTTTTTATGAGTGATACTGTTAGACCTCTTGATACTAAGGTGTTGCAAGAGACTGTATCAGAAGTCCTAGCTTTTAATCCTCACTGTGTCACTGACTGTCTGTGTGCCTTTAGACAAGTCATTTTTATTCCTCACATGATCTCAGTGTCATTACTTGTAAAAACATGTGGTTGGAGTAAGATTATTTAGATACCCTATGTTATAAAGATGTGTTCATTTTGGCATTTTTTGTTCTAGGACTTTCTAAATTCTGATACTCTATCTGTACTTTTAGACCCCTTTCAACAGTAGAAATTTGTTTCATTAGGTGAATTTTTTTCTTGAATTCTCTTTCTCTCCTCAACCCAATGACTTCCATATCCGGTCCTTTTTTAAGTCCTAGAATAAGTCTGATCCTTATTTTTCATTAGTACAGAATTCAACCACAGGAGAAGCTCTTTCTAGGTTGCTTAAGAATGATAGAACTGTGGTAGTTTCTTGTCTTTGCCCCACATTAAATAAGAAACATTTATTAAGTACTTTCTGCCAGGTACACTCATCTACATCACCTGGGACATGTCACTTCTGAGCATCAGTCTCTTCAGCTGTATATAGTAAAAGGCTAGATGATTTTAAGATACCTTTCAATTCTAAATACATGACCTTCATCTTATAATCCTATCTAGAAAGTTTATCCAGCTCTGAGGCCCACATAATTAATTCCATGGAAACTTGAATTTGAGATCTAGAAAGAAAATATAATATCTATTACCTCATTCCTACCTTTGACATCAGCTCCCCAAAGATAATATTCTCTTCCACATTTTCTGATCTTTTCCATTTCCCTAATTTTTTTCTTGCTTATTGATCCCCACTGGACTATTTTTTGTTCTTTCAACTCAAACCATCAGCACTACCAAAATTCTTGCCTATTGTTCCAAACTACAGACATATAAATTTTTTGTGCATTCTAATTCCTATGAAGTCCAGTATTTTATCAGTGAGGGTATGACTTCTATAATGTAGATGATAGCACTCTCAGGAGTGGTAGACACTTGTGAAGAACTTCAATGACCAAAAAAAATCCCCCACTCATGTTCAATCCAGTTATGATCTAACTGATCATTGTATTATAACCATAAAGTCTATCAGTGGCTCTCTATAGATAGCATCCTATAAAAAAGACATTCATATATTGGTTATAAGCCAGTACCACATTGTATAAGTAACTATCTCAGATTTAAATTAATTTATGTAATACATTTAACCATATTTTCATGCCCACATCTTCCCACATTACATTAATCCACTCTGTTGTCTTTTTCCACCCTTTGTCAAATTACCTATTTCTTCCATATGTTTTCTCAGTATTTTTCTTTCATCTCTTCCCTTCTTCTCCTTTTCCCCTTCTCTCCATCCTTCCTTCCTTTCTCCTCCTCCTCCTCCTCCTTCTTCTTCTTGTTCTTGTTATTCTTCTTCTTCTTCTCTCTCTCTCTCTTTCTCTCTTTGTCTCTCTGTCTCTGTCTCTCTTTCTCTGTCTCTCTGTCTTTCTCTCTATGTCTCTCTCTATCTGTCTCTGTCTCTGTGTGTATCTGTGTCTGTCTCTGTCTCTGTCTCTTTCTGTGTGTGTGTGTGTGTGTGTGTGTGTGTGTGTGTGTGTGTGTGTCTTTGTCTTCCTACTTCTCTCTGGCATGGACAGGGTTGATATCTGGTCTTTGAGATTTCTTCAAGATTTAAAGGACCCAAGGACACAGAATTTCAGAGATAAGAGGGTCCTTAAAGTAGAATATCAGAAATGAGAATCGCTTTATATAAGAGACTAGCAATATTATAAGAATCCTTCAGACCAAGCATGTCAAGTTTAGAATGGACTAAGACCATGAAACATCAATATTGGAAGCTATTAATCTGAGGCTTCCAACAAACCACTTAAAGTTGATGGAGTAATCTCATGCTAATGTCTTATAAGAGATATAGATGCTGGCTATCTTAGGAAGTATTCAGTTATAAAAGACCTTTCTAAGAGTAGAAGGCTTGAATCACAAGACACTGGAATCCAATTGAGGCTGTAGCGCACAAGCTTCATAGGAAAAGGGAAAACCATATACCTCTCTTGGCTGCCTTTCCAGCATTTCAGTCCTTGAGGGAAACAAACAAAGAAACATGAATGTCAGAAGTCTCCCAATGAGCCTCCCAATGAAACCTAGTTCAACCCAAAAATCAGAAGCTTACTGGTGTCAGAGATAGTCTATGAAGGCAACTGAAGCTGTCATAAGGTTCCATACCAGCAGGCCCTCGATAGCCACCATCAAGATGGTTGCCTTCTTCTCAATTCCCCCCTTACATATTGCTGCATACTCCCATAATTTTAGAACTCAGAGCTGTTTCTTGTAGTAGTACTAACAACTTGTTCTTTGGATCATGGTCCCTGGCTTCAGTCCTACTGAAAATGGGACTTAGGAACAAAGAATAGCAGAGGTAACAGGGATCTTAATGGAACCCAGTGAAACCAAGGTGATCTAATGGAAATTAATAAGGAAATTAAAGCTAGAAGAAGACAAATGAGTTATCTATGATGACAGAGAGAGTAAATGCCAGAGGTCAGAGACTTTTAACTCCAAAACCAGTACAAATCTGAAGTTTTGTTTATAGTTATTATAGTCATTACGTTGATATGCAGGAAAGTATCTAGGCTGAAGCCAATCAAGATGTTATTAATACTATTTTATCCATTATATCCACTCTATCACCTATCCACCACCCATTTCAATGATATGTTCATCTTTTATGTATGTCTCTGATAATCATCTTTAGTACTGTTCATCCCTTTTCTCTTTCTTTCTTAATCTCAAAATTAGAGGAATACTTCCTTATTTCATTCTTAACTACTTCATTTTTCAGACTAAAAAATGCAGCTTGAAAGATAAAGAGTGTTAAAGCTTGAATTTGAATTCAGATCTCATGATTCCAAAATTCTTTGTTCTTTCTAAAACATTACATTTTAACATATCTTTGGATTCTAGTATTCCTTCCACATTATTTACAATTTTTTTTCCTGAGGCAATTGGGGTTGAGTGACTTGCCCAGGGTCACAGAGCTAGGAAGTATTAAGTGTCTGAAAACAGACTTGAACTCAGGTCCTCCTGACTTCAGGATTGATGCTCTATCCACTGAGCCACTTAACTGCCCCGTATTATTTACAAGTTTTAATATCTTGCTTATTGCTAAAGGTTCAAGATTAGTTTTTTCCTGAACTTTGTGAGCAATGGACAGCTTTCCTTATGCTCATTTTGTTCTATAATCTGCCTCCATATGCTAAGCCTTAAGTCATTAAATGTTTACTAATATTACTCATAATAGTAATTGTTATTGTCTATCTTATATTATACCTCTGATAAGCTAAATTAATTGTCATTCCCTGATGACATCCTATCTCTAGGTCTTTCACATGAAATCACCTATTTCTTGATGGTACTTTTCCAAAACCAAATAGTTCTCCCTCAAAGCCTATCTTGATAACTTTCTCCATGAAAATTTCCTTAGTGTCTCCAAAGAGAGGTGATTCTTCCTTCCACAATCTCTCATTCATCTTCATTTAACTTGTTCTGTTCTCACATTCTGCATAGAATCACAATATTGGCATACTAAGTTAGTCTGAAAAAAGTAAAATAGCATTGGTTATAAGAGTTATAAGAGCTGAATTTGGAAAAAATAAATTAATGAAACTATGCTACAAAATAATACTAAGTAACCCTGTGCTTGAGAAAAAAAATTAAGACAATATACATAATTCATTTCATTGAAGAAATTAGGGGCTGAGAAATAGTAAATATATTGTCAAACCCAATAGATGTATTTGGTCAATTTTGATGAGTTGTCATTTTTATAGAAAAAATGTGAATTGCTATTGTTCAGATCCAGAATATGATTAGTATTTTCTCCTACCAATGCAGATCTTAGCCTTTCCATGTCATAGAAGACAGTTTCATGAGACCAAAGACTAGCGTCTGATGAATAACTTCACTTGAGTCTTTTTTGAGCTGGGTTGAATGTAACAGAGATTTAACTCTCTTCTCCTGATTTTGAGAATCTAAGATTACCTACTTGCCATGATGAAAAGTTGAGTGAATAAATAATTAAACAGTGTATGAATAATAAAAATTGTAATACATAGAACATAATATTAACATATCTTTCTGATCATACATAATCAGAATAAAGCAATATTTTTATTTTTAATAAAAAATTGTGCCTATATACAAGGAATAACATATGCATGATTTATTGATTACAACTTAGGTACGCTTTTGCTATAGATAGAAAAAAAATCTTGTTTCAAAAGACTACTGAAAAGCCATATGTCTATACGTGGTACCCAGGAAATAATATTATTGTATAGAAATTACTTCTATACAAATATCTGAAGAAAATCACTCAAAGGAGAGATTAGATTGTAAAGAGTCAGAACTCTGGAGAATTATACTTGAAAGAAGTATACCTGAAACAAAATGTTAACTCAGCGGAATTGATGATACAATGGTTATCTAGTTTACATATATACTTAGTACTTAACATGGTGATATAATGGTTCTCTAAGTTCACACATGCATAGTGTGCCGTAATGATGTAATTGTAATAGAGTGTATGAGGAACAACAAGGACTGGAAGAGAGGCATTCCATCTCCCACTATCCTGGTGGCTCTCCTGCTTTCTGTATTCTTCCACTAAGACCAAGGCCCATCTGAAGTTTTCCCAGAAAGCTAGCCTGGCCCCAGGGAAGCCTCTGTTGCATTTAAACATAAGGTTTTGAGTTTTATTCTCCCACCCTGTCCTCTCACTATAGCAGCATTGAGATTTCAGATGCCCTACTTTATCACATTTAAAGCACTGACAAATCTCTCTGGAAGTCCCTTGCCATGAGGGACACTGTCTTCCCGTGTTCTGCATCATCGCCTGGGTATAAAAGGCATTTGTGCCCACTGTGGCACAGCATCTTATGATCTCCTCTAAAGGAGTATCTTTTTGTAGTCCTAGTATAATTCTTCTACAAACCTCATCAGCATTTTCTCTGGCAAGTTGTTTTATCGTTTTTCCTGTTGCTGCATTTTCACCAATACTTTTATGACAGCTGTCTGCAGATGTCCCATGAAATCAGCAAAGGGTTTGTTTGGACTTTGCTCTATTTTCGTGAAAGCCTCTTTTTTTTTTCTTTGTTGAAAACTTTACTTAAACTTGAAGACTTTAAAGCAAGGTAATACCTTCCATAGCTGACATCTCAGGAAGGGAGATAAAAAGCACCAAAGGGAAGTGGGGGTTGCTAGAGGGTTTTTGGGCTGAAGGGTCTTATTATGCACAAACCCATCAGCATGGGAGCTATTACACAAGTACATAGCAATAACACAGAGGCTATTAGTGATGACCCTCCCCACAGTAAGTGTAGGCTCGATGTGGTGTAACAAACATGAATTGTACACGCAAGTAACGATATAACAAACAATATAAATCAACGTGGTGTTGTAAAAGATTGTCAGAAGTCCTAGAAGGAAGATATATAAACAGCAGTCACACATACGCCTTCTTCAGCAGCCAAGAGATAGTCCAAAACCAATCTATTGTCCATTGCTTCACATGTCAGGGAATCCAATGATCCCTCCAAGTTTTTGAAGTCCTGCAAAAGTCTTTTTATGTGTTAGGGAATCCAATGATTCTGCAGATTCTGAAGTCCTGTAACAATCTTATCATTTCTCAGAAAATCCAATGATTCCTGAGGGCTTGCAAGTCTTATGTCTCAGAGAATTCAATGATTCCTGAGGGTTTTCAAGTCCTACAATAATCTTAACATGTCTCAGGGAATCCAATGATCCTGAGTGTTTTGAAGTCCAACAATTTTTGATGTCCATGAGTCAAACACCATAACTGCCACGCTCTTTCAATGGTGAGCACAATCAGCAATGGAACCACCTGATGTTTATTGGGTCTTGTCCCAGATAATTGTACTGCTCGCTTAATGGCCTTTAATAAAATTTTAGCCACAAACACTAGGTGAGGAGTAAGGCTTTGTTCTGCTTGTGTCGGGAGGTTCACCCACTCTATCACACTGTCTCCTTGATGAAAGACTGCTGTGGATGCTGCTTGTGTGGCAAAAACTGATATTTCCAAGGGTTTTTGAGTGACTCTTTCAACCACATTGGATAAAGCTAGTTCAACTTTTCTCAAAGCCTCTTAAGCTTCTTTTGTAAGCTGGCATGGTGAATTTAAAGCACCGTCTCCCCTTATATGTCATATAATGGTTGTAACTGATAGGTAGTCAAGCCTAACACTGGTTGCATCCATTGGATCTCTCCTATCAATTTCTGATCATTTAAGATGTTTAGCTTCTCTGTTCTTAAGGACAGTTTTTGTACTGTAAGCACCTTAGGGTATACTTCATATCCCAAATATTGAAAAGGAGCATGTCTTTGAATTTTTTCTTCAGCTATGTACAATTTGTAGTATCTTATTGTTTCTATGGTCTTTTGTAGATATGCTTCTAACATTTGTTCCTCAGGTGCACATCCCAATATATCATCCATATAATGTAATAGCATAACTTTTGGAAATGCTTTTCTTACTGGAGCAAGAGCAGCAACAACATACATTTGACACATAATGGGGCTGTTTTTCATTCCCTGTGGAAAAACTGTCCATTCATATCTTTTGTAAGGCTCAGCTAAGTTAACACTGGGCACTGAAAAGGCAAATCTTTTCATATCTTCCTTATCCAGAGAGATAGAATAGAAACAATCCTTAATATCTATGACCCAAAGAGGCCATTCTCTAGGCAATTGAATAAAGAATGGAAGCCCAGGCTGAAGAGTTCCCATCTCTTCCTTCACTTTTCTTAAATCAGTGAGCATCCTCCATTTTCCAGATTTTTTTTTACAATGAACACGAAAATTCCAAGGATTTAGAGAAGGTTGTAAGTGCCCTTGTTCAAGCTGCTCCTATGCTATATCTAATAAGGCCTGAATTTTATTGCTACCTAAGGGCCACTGTTCAAACCACACTGGTGTATCAGTTTTCCATTGGAGAGGAACAGGTGAAAGTGTTGGCAGGCCTTCAACAGCAGCCCTGCTTAAAAAACCGAAGTACTCATTTTTAACCCTAATTGCTGTAAAACGTCTCTTTCCCACAGATTGATGGGGATTTTTTCAACTATAAAAGGAGTAAAAACTCCTGTTTTGCCTTCAAAAGTCCATCTCATAGGGGTAGCACTAACTTCAGCTGCTATTGATCCTCCTACGCCAGACATGTAGGTGTCTGCTTTAATCTTTGGCCAATGACTGGGTCAATTGGCACCTCTAATGACTGTACGATCTGCACCTGTGTCTACCAATCCTTCTAATGGTAGGCCATTTATATAGATAGTGAGCATAGATCGGTCAGATGTCACAGCTGCTGTCTAGTATATTCCTGGATTTTGTGGTCTGGAGTCAGAATCTGGGTAACTATCACCAGGTTGCTTATTAGGATTCTATATGAGTAAACCTGATGCTACTACTTCTCCTGGGTGATAAGTCACACATTGTCCACCTGTATTAGTGACTGGGATATTATCTACACATTCCCCAGTTTCCCACATCAGTGTATGGATGGACACTATTTTGTACATACAAAAAGGAGGTGAAATGGTCTACTGTGCCTGGAAGCAAGGGATCCATAGGCTGTAGAGGAACAGATTTCACCTCTCCAGGGAGTATCTCAGTTGTCCCAGCTGCATACAGCTCTATTTTCCCCAATTGTAATCCCTTTCTCCCATCAGGTTGCTTCCTGACTGGTTGATTGTGTAATCCCCTTCATATGGCTTTCTGGCTGATTGGTCATGTCTGGGTACTGGACTTGTAGGCACTCTCTGGGTGCACCATTGGCTGCCATCATGCCCCAAGTGTTTTTTGCCTTGGGCCCTGGGGCTGGGCTCCTCATCCCGTTTCCCTGAATCTCTCTACATTCTGAGGCCCAATGGAAGCCTCTGTTGCATTCTGAACATGGGGTATTGGGTCTTGTTCTCCCACTCTGTTTTCTCATTCTGTCTATATGAACATTGAGCTTTCAGATGCCCTACTGAAAAGATGGCCCACACTGAAAGCATTGACGAGTCTCTCTGGAAGTCCCTTGCCAAAAGGGACCCTGTCTCCCCATATTTGGATTTTGGGAAGTCTGCATCATAGCCTGGCTATAAAAGGCATTTGTGCCCACTGTGGCACAGCATCTTCTGAGCTCTAAAGAAGCTCTAAAGCTCTAAAGGAGCATCCTTGTGCAGTCCTAGTATAATTCTTCTGCAAACCTCATTAGCATTTTCTTTAGCAAGTTGTCTTATCAAAATGTCTGTTACTGCATTTTCCCCATTAGTTCTTGTGATAGCTGTCTGCAAACGTCCCACAAAATCAGCAAAGGGTTCATTTGGCCCTTCTGTTATTTTTGTGAAGGCCTCACCCTTGTCGTCTTTATTGTGGAGAGAAGCCCACGCTTTGATAGCATTAGCAGCAATTTGCTCATATGCTGCTATGGAATAATTAATCTGTACTGCAACGTCTGTATAGGAACCTACACCTGCTAGTAGGTCATTGGTGATTGCAGCATGAACTCCACTTTGACTATTTTGTTGGGCTTGTATCCTACAGAGCTCATTATATTCAGAAAGATACAAGTAGTTTTGTCCAGTTCTAGGCATATCCTTGCTATAGATTTCCAGTCATTAGATGTCAAGATTTCAAAAGCCAAATTCTGTAATAACATCTTAACATAAGCTGATGTAGCCCCATAAAGAGTGCAAACCTTTTTCAGGTCTTTGAGGATTTCTATATCAAAAGGAACGTATTTTATACTTTCTTGACCTGAAGAATTAAACTGTTGAATTGCAGGAAAAATGTGGTGTTGAAATTCTGATACAGCTCTCCCTTCTGCTTTTGGCCTTAATTAGTCCCTTTTGCAATCTAGTCATAGGAGTGGCTGGATGCTGGAGGGGAGGAGCTAGTGCTATCACTGTCCTTCCCCACTACCCTCCTCCCTCCATCCCAAAGGGTGGAGTTGATGAAGGAGAGTTAATTACCTGCTCTTTAGGAGGGGCTGAAGCTGCCTCAGATTCACCACACCCTTGAACCTCACTTAAGAATACATGCCCTGTAGGGATATGGTCATTAATCTGTTCATTATCTTCCTCCTTTATCTCAGGCTTCCCTATTTGGCTGTTCTTAGAGTTTTTTTCTGTAACTTACAAGATTTCTTAAGGCCAACTGTATTATATAGTATAAATAGAATGCCTCGATGAAAATTGAATGAGGACTGTTTTCTTTGTAATATGCGGAGAGCTGTTGCCCAATTAATGTCCAATTATCTGGAGAGATTTGCTCTTCCTCTAAGAACCAAGGGGAGGTGCGTTTTAATGTACCCAGAAGTCTAGCTGTCTGTTCCCAAGTTATAAGTAGCCCTTGATCTTCTATCAGCTTAAGCATGCTTTCTATAGCACCACTCCTGGGTGGGGGTGGAGGGGTTGGGGTGGGGGATGGAGAATCTTTAGCTAGCTTCTGTCCCATTTCAGCCAAAAAAGGTTACTAGTTTAGTCTTTAAGAAAATAAGTTCCAAAAAAAAAAGAAAGAAAGAAAATAAGTTCCCTGTTTGTCTATTATAATACTTACCTAAGTTCCTTGACCTGGAGACTTCTTCAGTGAAAGTAGGGTCCTTGGTTCCCACACTCAGGCACCAAATGTGATGACCATGTATTTAAAATCAGCTGGAGTCAGGAATTCAGGTTAAGGGAAACATCTTCAATCTTTATTCTCACTAGAGATGAAGAAGGATTGTGATAGCAATATGGGCAGTTACAACAGGAAACCAACTAACAAAGGTGAAGGGGGATTGCAGGTGAAAAGGGGATCAGAGGTAAAGGGCGGTCACGATAGCAATGTGAGCAGCTGTGTCAAGACACCAGCCAGCAGTTCTCTTTCTGCTTCCCTTTCCACTCCCCTGCCTCCACCCACCAAAATCATCATTTCCTATACAACACATCAGGACTTACGCAAAGCGTGGGCGGGAGCCATTCTTTCTCCAAGCATATATATTAATAGAGTATGGACAATTACAATTTAGCCTCACATGCTTGGGACCTCAGTGTGTAAACTCAAGCCTCAGCCCATTACAGAGAGACACCAGAGGCTGGTCAAGTCTTCTCTCTCAAAGTGCAGGAGGCAGGAGAGCTACCACAAGGCTGATCAAAGATAGAATCTCTCTCATCTCAGTGGAGAAGTGAAGGAGACAGAACAGTCACCACGAGTCTTTTTCTTCCAGTCTCATTAGATCTTTTGTTTGAATTTAAGGGACAATTAAAAAGCAAGAGGAAAAAACTGAAAATGGTCAAATTTTGCTCACATGTGAATACAAAATTTCTATAGTTTTTTATAATGGTTGTAACATCATTCATTCTCAACTTCAGGAGATCTTCAACTGGAGATTTTTGCTAGGTATAGTTCAAGTAATTTCTAGTCTGGGTAGAAATTGAACTTTTTCAGGAGAAAGCCCTTACATTTCTGAGATGCTAAGAGCCTATGCATGGGAACAATCAGATCCCTGGCCATGGTGTTAAACTTAAGCCAGAGATATGGCATGTGACATATTCCAAATAAACAAGCTGCTTTTTCCTTGAAATTGTTGCTATTTCAGTGACATGGCAGCAGAACCTATGGTGGCAGCTTTGAAGATCAACATTGCCTCTGGAACCTTGAAAGGAAACCCTACTTTTTCTGATTGCCACTTACATACTTTTTCCTAAGAATATTAAGGGGTTTTCACTAGAGAAGTAGCTCTAGGAAATCTGAGAGAAAATATCTTTGATGGAACCTGACCTATTAAGTATCTCCACTTAGTTAATATCCTATCAGACCATGTCACCTTAATGTCCCAATGTGTTTCCAGTGTGGTATACCCTGTTTTGCTTTGTGTACAGAAAAGAACAATTAGTCAAAGACCCCCCAAGCCCTCTCCCAATTGAGGCAATCACTAACTTTTGCATTTTGTAGTGATATCTTTATGACATCTGAGCTCCATTTCCCACATCTTTTGAAAGGGAGAAGTTATTATTTCATCAGATTATGGGAAGTCTTAAATGCCACTCAAAAGAATGTATCTTTTGTTTGGTAGGAGGCAATGAAGGTTTTTGAGCAGAGAGAAACAGTGCATTAAGGAGATATTTGAAGGCAAGATTTGGGTAGAGTATGAATTTCCATGGATTCATTGACAACTGTTAGGAGAAGACTGCAACATGCACTCTGGTAATAGTGAGAGTTTGTTCTAAGATTATGACAATGGGAAAAAAGAGGAGTGGATTTCAGATATATGTTGGACATGATCTTAACAAAACTTGACATCTGATTGAAAGTAGAAAATAAGGAAGAAAAAATATTCAATAATTACACCAAGGTTTCAAATCATGAATGGATAGTGATATTATGAACAAGTGATGATTTAAGCTTTGCCAGAAGAGCTTTAATGATAGGAAACTCACTGAATCCTGAAGAACATTCCATTTCATTTCAGCATAGATGTGATTTTTAGGAGATTGTTCTTTATATTGAGCCCAAATATGCTTTTCTGTAACTTATATATTGATCTTTCTATCTTTTGAAAATTCCAATAGAGTGAATGCATTGAATGTTATATTTTAAAATATCTTCCTTGTATAAGCTCAAGCTTTTGGATACCTTGTTTGGATGGATACACATCACTTTAGACAAGGGCTTCAAACTTTTTCCACTTCTGATCCCTTTTTTGCCCAATAAATTTTACATGATCTCAGCCATATAAATATATAAAATAGATAGGTAACTCCACCTGTAGTGGTGGCAATCATAATTCCACTACTCCCACATTCAATTATGGAATCCCTTAAGGGATCATGACCCACAGTGTAAGAAGATTTCCTTTAGAACATATCAACCTGGAGTAATCTCCTTGAATCCATGGATGAAGCAATGTTGCTGATGATTTCAGAATCTTAGATTCACAAACTCTCTCTGGTCTCTGTCTTTGTTTTTTATTGGGGTTTGTGTGTGTGTGTGTGTGTGTGTATGTGTGTGTGAGGAGGATCAATGAGTCATGTTGATGCAGATGTTCTTTTGCTTTCTTATTATCCCCCAATTCTGAAAGCCCCTTCAGCAGAACAAACTTCCCATATCTCTCTCTTCTCCTTCTCTCTTTTCAGCATCCTCCTCCCTCCCATAACTGGGAACCCTTTCCAGATAAGCAGATTTTGTTCTCACTATACATCTTCTTTTTAAAATATATATCCAACATTTTATTTTTAAAAACATTGAATATCAATAAAACAACTTAAGCTTATTGATCAGCTATTTATATTTAAGTGAATAATTTCAAAGTATAAAATATTAAACAACTCTTGTTACTTCTTCTACTTCCTCATCAGAATTCCATTCATTGTCATTCACTTTGCTTCTTCTGTGATCATAATGAGTGTGTTCTCCACTCATGTAGCTTTATTTTTTTCATTTTGCATTATTTGATAAATATCTAACTATAATTCTTTGTATTTTTCATAATTGCATTATATTATTCTATAACAATTTAACACAATTTATTTAAGGTTTGTCCTATTATAATTGTTTCAATGTTTTTATTCATGTATTTATATTTAATGATGCTATGAAAATATTTGAATCAATAAAGTTAATACTCTCAGAATCCTTTCCCAAAAAATATAGTTATTAGAACAACATCATGCAATGTTAGATTATTGTGCAAAAATATTTTAGAATTTTGTACCTCCTCCTGCAAAGAATGAGCATATCTATTTCTACTCAAACGTAGTGATATTGAATTTGGTTGTTTTCTACCTATTTCATGTGCTTGAGGTAGACCTCAAAAATATGTTACTTTCTGATTATTGGTGAAATTGAACATTTCCAAATAATTACAAGAAATTTGAAGAATTTGTTTTCTTTGACTATACATGTGTGTAACACAGATCTTGTTTTTCTTGCTTTCTCAATTGGGTAAAGTAGGTGAGAGGGAGAGAATGCAGGTCTCAAAATAAAATGAATTTAATTTAAAACAATTTGTATTCATTTTTTTAAAGTTTTTGCCATATTTTATTGAGATGATTGCCATTGTGACTTTTAAAATACCAATTCCTTATATATATTTTGGATTTTGAATTATCTGCCACAATTACATTTCCCAATCCATTGCGGGAGGTGGAGGGGGGGGGGGGAGTGGTGGTTCGGTTTTTTTTTTAATTACACTGTTTTATTTTAAAGATTTTTTTTCTTTTATATGAAAAAGAACATCTATTTGGGTATAATTAATTCTGTATTGAATTACTGATCATCTCCCTTTCATAATTGGGATGAATGTTCTAAACTACTTTCCTCCATAATTTTCTTGTTTTATATTTTATATAATGTAATGTTTAACTCAATATATTTTGACCTTAAAGGAATATTACCCCTGAGAAGAGTTTTCATAATTTGATTTCTAAGTTACTTAAGTTCTAAGTATGATTTGTGGAGTTCCCAAAGGTGTGAGAACGGAAGAATAATTTAGAGATCACCTAATCCAACTCCATTTTATTTATGAGAATATGGAGGCCTAGGAAGGGAAGTGATTTGTCTAAAATAACAAACGTGGTAGATTGTGGACTTAAACTTCAGTCATCTGACTTTAAATCTAGTGTTCTCTCTATGACAGAATGAGAGGTGACTCTTTCCATTTTGTCAACTTCCTGTATCTTTTTCCTTGCAGATATATCAGATACATGGGGCCAGAAAACCAAACAAGTGTGTCAGATTTCTTCCTCCTGGGACTTTCTGAGAAGCCAGAGCAGCAACTGCCCCTCTTTGGGCTCTTCCTCAGCATGTACATGGTCACTGTGGTTGGAAACCTTCTCATCATGCTGGCCATTGGCTCTGACTCCCATCTTCACACTCCCATGTACTTCTTTCTCTCCAATTTGTCCCTGGTAGATATCTGTCTAGTGACTACTTTGGTCCCCAAGATGCTAGTGAACCTACAAACACATACTAAGGTTATCTCATATGCTGGATGCTTTGCTCAGATGTACTTCTTCATAATTTTTGCTTGTTTAGACACCTTACTCCTTACTGTGATGGCCTATGACCGTTTTGTGGCTATCTGTCATCCTCTGCATTATGTCACCATAATGAATCCACGGATTTGTGGCCTCATGGTTCTAATGGCATGGACTATTAGTCTTCTAAACTCCATTCTCCAAATTCTGATGGTGATGCGGCTGTCCTTCTGTACAGAACGTGAAATTTCCCACTTTTTCTGTGATCTTGGTGAAGTTATGAAACTCTCCTGTTCTGATACCCTTATCAATGACATTTTAGTATATGTCGTAACTTGTCTGCTAGGTGTTCTTCCTTTCACAGGGATTCTTTTCTCTTATGGTCAGATTTGTTCCTCAATATTGAAAATACCATCATCCAAAGGAAAATATAAAGCCTTTTCTACCTGTGGGTCTCACCTCTCTGTTGTTTCATTATTCTATGGCACTGGACTTGGAGTGTATCTGAGTTCCTCAGCTGTTCACTCCTCTCAGAAGATCTCAGTTGCCTCAGTGATGTATTCTGTTGTCACTCCCATGCTGAATCCCTTCATCTATAGTTTGAGGAATAAGGACATAAAGGAATCCCTGAGGAAGTTCATTGACAGAACAGCTGCTTCTCAGTGATTGCATATGGCCCTGGGAATGTAGCATCAATTTCTGGGTTCCAAAGTCTGGCAATCAGAAAACTTGAATTCAAAGGATGAAGCCCAGAACTATTCAGGTCCTACTTAACTGGCTGTGTGATCCCTTTACTGTTATTAATACAGTTTATCATGTCTATTTCTGGACTTTCCTTAATATTGCACCCTAATTTTTCACAGCCTACTTTGTGATAACACTCATTCCTGCTAAAGAAGCATTAGATTTAATATTAGAAGATTTAATCTTTGGATCATAATTAGTGTAGTTTGGGCAAGTCATTTCATTTCTCTGAGCCTCAATCTTTTAATTTGTCTAATGGACATTACGGCAGCCTTCTTGCCACAAATTCTGGTGTATGGATCTAATGAAATGATATGTAAAAAAAACACATAAAATATTGTAAAATTCCTATCAGATTTCAGGAAGAACAAAAGAAATAGAGAAAATTGGGATTTTGTTACTACGCATCATTCTTCCATCAACTCAAATGTCCATTTTCCAACACCTTTGTATGTGGTCTTCATGTGCTACGTTAGCCAAAAAAATTCATTAATGGATAAACAATTTTTTTTACATTAACTAAAGGATTCCTTGGATATCAGGACATATTTTAGCATTCTCAAAGCCTCACCATATTCTCAAATCCTACCAAGCTTGTGTTTTGCTAGCAAAACCTCTGAGAATTCAGTGTAATTGTCTATCATGATTAGGCTCTAGAACTATTTTTGCGAGCACACAAGGCATAAGGATTTGCTAGGAGGCACCATTTCCTGGTGGATTGAGAAATGACATCATCAGAAAGATATGGGTTCAAACTGTTCTAGATCCTTATAAACTGTGGAACCCTAAGCAAGTCATTTTATAGCTTTCATCCTCAGTTTCTTCATCTATTAAATAACAATAACAATAGCTCATATTTATATAGTACTTTAAGGGTTGCAAAATACTTTAAATACATTTTTCCATGTTACTATAGAAATAACAATAGCATCTACCTAATAGTGGTGTAATAAAGATCAAATAGATCTTTGTGAAATGCTTTGCAAATCTTAAAGAGCTATATGAATACCATCTATTGTTATTAATATTAACAATGATGATGTTATTATTCTTGGACCTGTCTGCTTCACCTTAGAATCATGAAATCATAGAATTTTAGTTCTGCAATAAACATTAGCAGTCCTCTGTGTCAGTCTCTGACAGATGAAAGTCTTCTTTGCATATTGTAAATATGTAAACGTCTAACTATGTAGTTGTAGGAAATACATGAGACTTTAAGTAACATTATGACATAAAGTGAAATTTTACTATTTACTTGTTTAGTGACTTTGGCCAAATTGCATTTTCCTCATCTGAAAACCCAAAATACTGGACTAGATGATACATTAGCTTTCTTCTAGCTCTAATCCTACTTATGTTTTTACAGTGATACGGAACTCATTACCCCATAAAGTAATCCAGACCACTATTGTTGGACATCTCTAACTGAAATATTCTTCATGGAAGTTGACTACAAGAACTATTAGCAAGAATTACAAAGGACTGAGGATCTTCTTTCAGAAAGTATGAAGAACACAAATAATTATGCAGGGACCTGAGTAGTATACAGTATTTGTCTTTCTGCCAAAAATAATTAATGTCTGTTTATGCTCAAAGTGATTCATTTTAGAAAAGGAAAGTGACCTCAAATAATTCATCTCCACTCTCTTGAGTATTGGAATAACAAAATGTTCCCTAAAAAATGAGTGTTATAAATGACTATAAAACAGTGCATAATCTTTAATCCAGCCATCGCAGTACTAAGCCTATATCCCAAAATGATCAAAGTAAAGGAAAAAGGGCCATTTATACAAAAATATTTATAGCAGCTCTTTTTGTGGTGGCAGAGAATTGGAAATTGAGAGAATACTCACCAATTGGGAAATGGCTAATAAAATTGTGGGGTTTTTCCAATCCTTTTCAATTATTATTTGTTTCAGTCATTTATAAACTTGATACATAGGTCCACTTCAAAAAGTTCCATCATCTTGTAACATTAACCTTACAAACTAATATGACAGAAAACTACTATATTATGAGAAATGATGAGCAGGATAGTTTCAGGAAAACCTGGGAAGATATCAGAATCCACACAAATGGAGAAGAACCAAGAGAACATCGCACATTGTAACAGCAACTCTGTAAGGATGATCAACTGGAAAGACTTCGCTATTCAGATCAAGACAATTGTCCCAGATAATCTCAAAGGACCATGTCTAATATGGAATTATGTTTTACATAATTTCACATGTATAATCAATATCATATTGCTTGCCTTCTTAGCGAGAAATGGGACAGGAGTGAGGAAAGAATTTAAACCTCAATTTTTTAAATTAATGTTAAAAACCTTTACATGTAATTAAGAAATATTTAATGAAATTAATATGATATATTTTTAAAATAAAATATGTAAAAATGAGGGGGAAAGCTTTAGTCTCAGTAGAAAAACTGAAAGAACCCAGGGGAAAAACAAAGAGTTACATTTCAAAATTTCCAGGTTAATAAGAAAATATTGTAAAGAACAAGAAAAAAATTAAATACTGTGGAAATGCAACTATAATTTCTCAAGACCTAGCAGCTTCCACTCTAAAAGACCCTAGGCCTTGTAACATTATATTTCAAGAAGCAAAATAACTGGGGTTGTAGCTAAGAATAACTTATTCTGCAAAGTTGAATACAATTCTGAATAGAAAAAACTGAAAGGCTTTTTGTAAAAGCTATTTGTAATAAAAAGATTAGAACTCAATGAAAAATTGATAGAAAAGATTCAGAAGAAATATAAGGAAAACATTAAAGGCTAATTATAGAGAAGCTAGCTGGTACAGTGGATAGAACATTAGCCCCAGATCCAAGAGGACTTGAGTACAAATCTGGCCTGTTACTAGACATTTACTAGCTGTGTGGTGCTGGGCAAGTCACTTAACCCAAATTATCTCCCCTCCTAGAAAAAAAAGGTTAATTATAAGGCACTCATTGATTTCAATCTGCCTATTTATTACATATATGTGATATCAGTATTCTTAAAACTGATGTCATTACTAAGGTAGTTTCAAAAAAAGGTTGGGGTTGAATTGTATTTGATGGGGTGATTCTGAAGAAAAGAATTAGATAGGAAAAGATAAAAGGGAGCATTGTTACTATTAAAATGAAGCATAAATCAAAGAACTAATACAGAGGAAGCAGATGGGTGGATGGAAATGTTGGAAGTTTACTCTCATCTGGGTTGAAGAGGAAATAACGCATACATCTGGAAGGAAATGAAAGTCTTCTGAACATGTAGAGAAGTGAGAAAACAGCGATGGGGTAGCTAGGTGGCACAATGGATAAAACACTAATCTAGAAGTTAAGAGGACCTGAGTTCAAATCTAGCCTTAGACACTTGACATTTAATAGTTCTGTGACTAATTATTTAGCCCTGTGCACGTTATTTAGCCATAATTGCTTCATTAAAAAAAAAACTGGGGAACAGGACCCTCGGGGGTTTTGAGGGTGGGGGAGTTTGTAGGCACTTTTGGAGAGGTGCATAGGATTGAGACTCTGTAGTAGGGGAGGGCATGTGTGGGTGAAGTGAGAAATGGGAGAGTAAGGTAAGAGGGATAGAATAAAAAGAGAAGCTGAGCAAGAACATAGTGAATACAAATAAGACAGGGAAATTTGCCCATTATAATTATAACTTTGAATGCTTGTTAAAGATACCAAGGTTTTTCTGTCATAATAAGAGTTTAAACATCTTCTATCTCTCTGAAGAATAGATCTAGGATTTGTCAAAACTGTCCATTTCTTTGCCATACTGGAGATTCTCTTTGGCACAATTCTAATTAAAGGAATTAATAAACAGTTGCTAAAAATGAAAAAGTCTTCAATAACAAACTAATAATGGTAGCAGCACAAGTTACGTTTTAATTGTAGTTACTTATTGTAAGCATAAATTTGGGGAGTAGGAATGCAGATATTGGAAGGAACCAGAAATTTAAGACGAGTCTGAGAATAAAATTTTTATTTCTGGATAAAGCAGAAAATGTAGCTATTCCCACATTCCCACATAAAAAGATATTGGCCATCCATAAGAGACACTTATCTATCTGTATATTTGTACAATATGTATATCATATATGTGAATATAGGTATTTATCTGTTTTACATATTTTTCTCCCCAGTATAATGTGAGCTTTGAACAAAA